>NC_045807.1:843286-1030707 GCF_009873245.2 Balaenoptera musculus
TTGTTTAAAAGTAAAGCGTTGGAGAAAGATATGCCATGCTAACACTCATCAAAAGAAAGCAAAAGTCATATTAATTTCAGACAGAGAGAGCAGACTTCAGAGCAAGGAAAGTTATTAGGGATAAAGAAGTCAGTTTTCAAAAAAGGCATAAAAATCTTTAATGTTTATTACCTAAGAAAACATAGTCTGAGTACGTAAGGCAAAAACTAGTAGAAGAGAAAGGGATGCATTTGCTATCATGGTTGGAGACTTCAACACCCATTTATTAGAAATTCAAAGATCCAGTAGGCAGAAAATTAGTAAGGATGCAGTTGAACTCAGCTGTACCATCATCCAACTGGATATAATGGATTTGGATTACTCTATCCCACAAGAGCAGAAGACACATTTTTCACAAACTCATATAAACAACCAAAATAGACCACATTTTGGGTCACAATACTGACCTTAACAAATTTAAAAGAATAGAAATCATACAATGTCTACTCTCAGACCACAATGGAATTAAACCAGAAATCAAGAACAGAAAGACACCTGGAAAATCCAAAAATATTTGGAGATTAAATAACATATCTGTAAATAACACATAGCCAAATGAGAAATTACAAGAGCAACTTTAAAATATTTTGAATTAAATGACAATTAAAATACAACTTATGAAAACTTGTGGGATGCAGCAAAAGCAATGTTTAGAGGTAACTTTATGGCACTGAATGGATGTATTAGAACAGAAGATCTAAAGTCAATAATCAAAGCTTCCACCAAAGAAACAAGAAAAAGAAGGGTAAATTAAATCCAAAGTAATCTGAAGGAAGGAAATGATTAAAAAATTAGAACATAAATCAGTGAAATTTAAAACAGAAAATCAATAGAGAAAATTTTTAAAAATGAAAAGCTAACTCTTTGCCAGATTTCATAAAATTGCTATGCCTCTAGCCAGGCTTACATGAAACAGAGAGACACAAATTACTAATAACAGAAATGAAAGAAGGAACATCAATACAGATTCCAACAGACATTGAAAAGACAATAAAGAAATACTATGAGTACCTTTATGACTATAATTTTGACAATCTAAATGAAATGGACCAATTCCTTGAAAGAGAAGTCTGCCAAAACTGATGCAAGAAGAAAACAGACCATCAGAATAGGTCTATATTTATTAAGAAACTGAATAAATAATTAATAACTTTCTAAAACAGCAAACATCAGGGCCTGAGTGTTCCACTGCTGAATCCTACCAAACATTCAAGGGAGAAATTATACCCAAAATGTACAAGGAATGCTTAAAACTCAAAAGTGAGAGAAACAACAATCCATTTTTAAAAATATCTTTATTGGATCTTTACTGGAGTATAATTGCTTTATATTGTTGTGTTAGCTTCTGCTATATAACAAAGTGAATCAGCTATACATATACATATCTTCATGTCTCCTCCCTCTTGCGTCTCCCTCCCACCCTCCCTATCCCACCCCTCTAGGTGGACACAAAGCACCAAGCTGATCTCCCTGTGCTATGTGGCTGCTTCCCACTAGCTATCTGTTTTACATTGGGTAGTGTATATATGTCCATGACACTCTCTCAATTCGTCCCAGCTTACCCTCCCTCCCCCCCCCGCTGTGTCCTCAAGTCCATTCTCTATGTCTGCGTCTTTATCGCTGTCCAGCCCCTAGGTTCTTCAGAACCTTTTTTTTTCTTTTTTAATTTCATATATATGTGTTAGCATATGGTATTTGTTTTTCTCCTTCTGACTTACTTCACTCTGTATGACAGATTCTAGGTCCATCCACCTCACTAGAAATAACTCAATTTCATTGCTTTTTATGACTGAGTAATATTCCATTGTATATACGTGCCACATCTTCTTTATCCATTCATCTGTCGATGGACACTTAGGTACTTCCATGTCCTGGCTATTGTAAATAGAGCTGCAATGAACATTGTGATACATGACTCTTTAAATCTACAGATGTTGGGATAGACAGATGTCAAGTAAGTATATGAAAAGATGTTCATCATCATATGTCATTAGGGAATTTCAATACAAAAAAAAAGAGAGAGAGAGACACTGGATACACTACATAACTACTATACCAGCAAAAATCCCAAACATTGGCAACAGTAAATGCTGGTGAGGATGTGGAGCAACAGGAACTCTCATTCGTTGCTAGTGGAAATGCAGAATGCCACAGCCTCTTTGAAAGAGGTTTCGGCAATCACTCTTTGGTGTTTACCCAAATGAGCTGAAAGTTTATATCCACTCAGAAACCTACATGGATGTTTATAGCAGGTTTATTCATAATTGCCAAAACTTAGAAGCAAACAAATGTCCTTCACTAGGAGAATGGATAAACAAACCATGATTTTTATATTCCAGACAATGGAATATTATTCAGCACTGAAAAGAAATGAGACTTCAAGCCATGAAAATACATGGAGGAAAATTTTAATGCATATTACTGAATTAAAGAAGCCAATCTGAAAAGGCTACATAATGATGTTTCTGGAAAAGGCAAAACTTTGAAAACAATAAAAATCTCAGTCATTTCCAGGAGTTAAACAGGAGGGATGGATGAATAGATAGCACACAGAGAAATTTTAGACAGCAAAACTCTTGTGAATGATACTGTAATTGGGCATACGTGTCATTAGACATTTGTCAAAACCCGTAGACTGAGAAAACACCAGAGTGAACCCCAATGTAAACTACTGTTTTTCTGTGATGATGATGTGTCAGTGTAGGCTCTTCCACTCTAACAAATGTAACGCTCTGATGACGGCTTTTGATGGGGGAGAGGTGGGATATGTATGAGGGGGTAGTGAGATATCAGAACTCTATGTACATTCTGCTCAGTTTTGTTGTGAACATAAAAGTGTTCTAGAAAATAAAGTTTGTTAATTAAAAACTAAACAATAAATAACTTCTCTTCACAAAAGATTCTTAAGAATCATGATTAAAATTTGCTGTTGGAGGAATTGCTAAGCATATCAGAGTAAACAGTTTCCACCCCCTGCTCCTAATTTAATCCCTACTCCTGCTCCCTTGCCTCAGTCACCTCAGTCCTACAGTTTGGCTAAGACAGTAGGAACAGAAAATCAAGTTTCTCAGAAAGTTTAGACTGCCTTGGATGGGTGCCAGATCATGTTAGAGTGAAACTACCCAAGGCAGGCAGAGAGGGTTATCTTCCACTAGTTACAGAGGTTCTCTCCTCACACTTCTCCCTTATACCTACCCAAACTTAAATACAAAAACATTTTGCACCTGGGGAAAGTGTCCAGCCTTCTTTGGCTGTGGATTGGAGGCCCTGTTTCATCCCTTTTTGAGCAAGATATTTTTGCTTGGCTGAACTTTTCATCTGTTCTGCTTTGTCATCTCTCCTCCCCTCAAAACTGAATATGTGAACACATGGAATTAGCAATATACACACATTCCTGGGTCCAAGTTTATAACCAGGCCTGAAATGTGACATTTACCAATGTAATGGGATGAGCTTTGAGTTTTTGTAGCATATTCTGCTCACTTAATGCTCTCTGGCTTAATTTCTACAGTTGGAGGAGGAGACTATGGTGGCCACTCTCTCTCCTTTCTTTTTCAGGTGGACATGAAAGCTTAATACCTGATGACAGTTCCAATGGGGATATAAATCTCAGATCTGAATGGATACCTACCTCATCAAAGAACAAAAACAGATGGCAAATACACATATGAAAAGATGCTCTACATCGTATGTCATTAGGGATTTGCAGATGAATAAAACAGTGAGATATCACTACACACCCATTAGAATGGCAAAAATCCCCCAAATTGACAACACCAAAAACTGGTGAAGATGTGGAGCAAGGGAAATTATCCTTCATTGTTGGTAGAAGCACAAAATGGTATGGCTACTTTGGAAGACAGTTTAGCAGTGTCTGTAAAATTTTCAGTATGATCCTCCAGTCACGCTCCTTGGTATTTACTCAATGGAGTTGAAAACTTATGTCCACACAAAAACTTGCACATTGATATTTATGGCATCTTTATTCATAGTCATTAAACTTGGAAGCAACCAAGATGTCCTTCAGTAGGTGAACAAAAAAATAAACTGTGGTTTATCCAGACAATGGAATATTATTCATCGATAAAAAGAAATGAGCAATCAAGCCATGAAAAGACATGGAGGAAACTTAAATTCACATTGCTAGGTGAAAGAAGCCAATCTGAAAAGGCTACATATTGTATAATTCCAGCTATAGGACATTCTGGGGAAGGAAAAAAAATATGGAGGCAGTACAATGACCAGTGGTTTCCAGGAGATGAGACAGAGGAGGGCTGAATAGGTGGACCACAATAAATGTGGATACATGCCATTACATATTTTTCAAAATGTACAATGCCAAGAGTGAACCCTAATGTAAACTATGGACTTTGGGTGATTATCATGTGTCAGTATAGGTGGTATATTGTAAAAAGTGTGCTGCTCAATTTTACTGTGAACTTAAAGCTACTCTACAAAATAAAATCTACTCTTTATAAAGCAACATATGACACTGTTACAGAGGACTTTTTTCTTTTTTGGTCATTCCTGAATTTCCACAGTTGCAATGATTTGTCTCAAGCTATTCCTATGACTTTTTCATGTCTTATAAGAAATGAAGAGTTAACTGTTTTGAAATTTCAACAACAGTGTTTTGTTGAAAAGAAAAAGGTAAAAAATGAAATTTACATGAAATTGAAATTGGCTCCTAAAAGGTAAAATAATACTGAAAAAGAATAAATTTGAAGGACTAATACTTTTTGAATTAAAAATTTACTCAAATCCACATTAATCAAAAGAGTTTGGTACTAGCAAAAACATGAACATTGAGAGTGATGGAATAGAATTAAGAGTTCAGAAATAATCTCTCCCATATACATTGAAGTAATTTTGAACAAAGTGTTGCAACCATGAAAAAACAGTTAACATCACTAGTTCTTATAGAAATGCAAACCGAATCATAATTAGTTACCAGTTTATACTCATTAGGATGGTTATCATCAACAAAACGGAAAATAACAAGTGTTGGCTACAAAGATCAGAGAATATCATAGGTGTCACAGGACGTGAATAAACACAGAGTTAAAAGTAGGGCTCACCAAAAGGAGGTCATCCACTGATGGAGAAGAAATGGCAATGTTGATCTAAAGGATTTTTGATAGTATTCAAACAAAGTGTATTGAAGTTCTGCTTTCCATTTTCGAAGCTTGATTTCAGTTCTCCTATAAGTGTTGCAAAGAAACCTGTGATGTAGGATCAATGTTTTCTGTATCAGTAGGGTTTGGTTGTTGTAACAAAATATTACAGCCTAGTTGGTTTATAGAACAACATTTATTTCTCACAATACTGGGAGCTGTGTAGTCCAAGATCAAAGTACAAGAAGGTACATTTTATTCTGAAGTGTCTTCTCTTGGCTTGTAGGAAGCTGCTATTTAACTGAGGGCTCATGTAACAACTTTTTTTTGTGAATATATTCACTGGAAGAGAAGAAACTAGCTCTCTGGTTTCTGTTCTAAGGTTTTTAAACCTGGAAGATCAGGACTCTATCCTTATGACCTCATTTAACCTTAATCACTTTCTAAACATTCTGTCTCCAAATATAGGCACACTCAGTTGGGGAGATACAAATCAGTCTATAGTACTCTTCTCCTACATATCACTCTGGCCTTCCTCAAAATTCTCAATGTGCACAGGCTTACCAGAAAAGCCAGACATTTAGTGGAGGTGGGAGTGGGGAGTACTCCTGCCAAGAACCAGCTCAGACTGGGAGTGCTGTCATGATGCCACTGTTTAGCTTTAGGACTCACCAGGAAGGTGGGTTTAACTTAAAGGCAAGAGAAGACGGCGAGTTGGGCAGCACTTCCTGGGTGAGGGCCTGGAGGTTGAAAAATAGGAAAAAGTGTGTCTTTTATGTCTGAATGCAGCTGAATAGTTGAATGATCCTTAAACTTTCTGAGCCTCAATTTTTTTAGTCTGTAAATGTGAATATTAATATTGTCCCTGTATATCTTTTAGGGCTCTAGTAAGAACCTGAAAAACATAAAGATGCCAGAAACATTGCTGTGAATAGTAGTACTCAATATTTTTCATATTATGTAATGTATTGTAAAGGAACATTTATCTGCTTTTCAATCCCTAGTAAATGTAAGAGTCTTACCGCAGTAGAGAATGAGCCTTATAATTCTATAAAAATATATATTTTTATATATTTTATATATTTGCCTGTTATTGTAGATTCTCCTCCCTCAAAGAACACATCTTGATCCGTAGAACCTGTAAATATGTTACTTTACATGGCAAAGGGAATTAAAGTACAGATGGAATTGTTTACTAATTACATGATCTTAAAATAGGAAAATTATCCTGGGGTATCTGGGTCCATCTAATGTAACCACACAGGTCCTTAAAAGTGGAAGAGGACCAAAGAAATGGCAGCATGGAAAGGACTTGATTTGTTCTTGCTGACTTTGAACATGGAAAAAAGGGCCATGGGCCAAAAACTGCACATAGTCTCTAGAAGCTGCAAAAGGGCAAAAGCATAGATTTTTCCTTCTAGATTAGGCATACTACCCTGCCAATACCTTGATGTTAGCCCAAAGAGATCCATGTCTGATTTGTGATCTATAGATATTATAAGGTGATTAATTTGTGTTTTTTTTTAAGTCGTGTATTTTGTGGTTATTTGTTACAACAGCAATAGAAAACTAATATACCTATCAATAGGATTCTGGAGTTATCATCATACTCTCAGACAAAATAATGAAATATGTATTAGCTGCACAGTCTTTCAAGAACCTCCTTTGCTTCTCTTCTCAAATTGGATAATGAACAAATTAGTACTTTTACCCCATTTGCCTAGCATGAATTGTAGTTGTTAATCTATTTATAGATCAAGCTGTGTTTTACACTCTGTAGTATGTGTGCAGAGATTCATATACAAAATATTATTGCCTGATTAAGGATAACAGTTTAGCTTTTGTTGTTGTTGTTGTTGTTGTTTTTAACTAGTTTTGAACAGGGTGTGCCAGGGGTAAATTTAAAGGGAAATTCTCACTTAAAGAAAAAGTGATGTTGATAATAGATTCCAACTCAAAATATTTAGAGGATCAAGACACGTAAGGTCAAACAGTCCTCTTTCCTGTGATGTCAAGGTTTCCAGGTAAACAATGCAGGTATCATTGCTTATTCCTCTGTTTACTTTTTAACAAAATGAGAGGTAAATGACAGAAGCCCAATTCATACTGTTTGACCCCCTAGAGGAGTTCAGAGAGGGAGAGGAAAATCTAAACTCACAAGCAAACATCTGTAAAAGGATTTGGAACTGAGGATAAGGAAGTTCTGAGGCCTGCTAAGAGGGAAGGAAGGTCTTTATTTACCAGCGGTGTATTGTACTTCCTGTTTTGAAGCTCAGCAATATTCATAACAGCTGGGGGCTGCAGTATTTTGGGTTACAATGTGGAAGCAGCACTCTTGGTTCCTCCACATTACACAAGTGAATGACCTCTACCGTGCAGTGACACAGCACTGGCTTTTGCAGACACAATCTATATTTTTCTAATTTTCTAATCAAGAATTATGTTTTCACATGTAATATCATCACAGCATATCCTTAATTCTGGTGTATGCTCTTTGCTTGTCTGGAGATTAAAATAGGTGAAAGGCACAAACACATATGGGCCCTTTAGCATATATTTGTTGTCACTGAAGTGCCTGGAGCCAAAGAAGCCACCGTGGTAGGCTTAAATTAGCTTAATGTCTTTCTTGTAGTTATAACTTTGCCACAAATGCCATGGAAACCGTCTCTTCAGCAGCTTTGTGTGGAAGGTCAGCCAAGGATTGGGAAACAACATTTCAAGCTTGATGGGATACATTATAACCTACTTGTATTGTATTCTGATGATGATGAGTGATACTGTGGTTAGGTCTGCACATGCAGTGGATATGTGTTCCAATCTGAAGAGTGGTCCCTGAATATTGTGACCTCTGGCTGTTTTCATCACAGCAGGTGGCATTCTGGACTCTTCTCCCAAACTTTGGCTACATCACAAAGCCCTGTCCTTAGCTTCTGCCCATTGACCACACTGGAAGGGAAACCATAGCTTCATTTTTCTGGGAGACAGAAAAATGGGACACAGTGTATAAGGGAGTAAAAAAGGCAAAAAAGAGAACAAACCTGCTTTATTCCCCTTAACCTCAGGTTTGGAGGGTTGCAGAATTTGGGGCAGGCTTTGTAGGCTAGCAAATTATACCATGTTGCCTACTTTGTGGACTCCAGGGAATGTGGCTACCAAATTCCTTTTGCAGGGGAATGTGGGACAGTTTCAAATGTTCACCTTTGAGCATCATACCTGGGAAACATAAGGAAGTCAGGATCCTTTCCTGGTATGATGGGGTGCAGGGCACTGGCAAGGACAACTAGCACAACATCTTCTCCTGTCTGCATTTCTTCTGAACAAAGTTCATGTTGAAGACTTGGGAGATTCATCTTTAAAGGGTCAGTTACTCTATTGCCTTAATTTATTGCATATTATCTTAACCTTTCACAGCCTGGTATTTAAATCTTTGAAGTCTTTTTCTGATGCAAGCTCATGGTGGAGTTAAATATCATTCTTATCAGATAATCTGTAGGTCTTTAACATATTTCAGAATCTGTGGAACTATTTATCTACAGATTTCAGCATTTCTAAGACGAAAACAATGACCAGGCTTTCCAAGAAGGCCTCTTTCCCACCATTCATAGCCTTTCACCAACTAAGTCAGCACCCACTTTCCATCTCAGCACAGAAATATTTTCTCTCATGACCTTAGAAAGTACAGGTTGGACCAAATGGCAAGTACCATCCAGTTCCAATATCCTAAGCATCTCCTTTCAGCGGAGGTAGTGTGTAATAGAGAAAAGAAAATTGGAGTTAGATTTAGGTTTCTTGAATGAGTTTACTTCTCCAAAGCTCAACTTTCTCAACTCTAAAATTAGAATGACAATAGAAGTCTCAAATGGTTATTAAGAGCATTGGTCAGGTCATGTGGGCCAAGCACCTAGTACAATGGCTGACATACAGTACAGAACATATTGACTATTGTAGTTGTTATGTTAATAACATTTGGAATCTTCCATGGAATTAAAAAAAGGACTGGTCATTTTGAGGTCTAAGCCACATCCTATTATTTTTTGTCTGGTGTCTGCATATTTCCTTTTTGTGTGTGTGTGTGTGTATTCTATAGCATTTGACAAAGTATTATACATACAACAAGTGTTTTATAAACATATAACATTTTAATTGATAATTTTTAACTTAATTCACCAGTCTCTCATACCAAATAATCATAAGAACAGTTCCTACTGCCCTGACCCACTATCAGAGTGATCTGATAAGCCAGCAAGGGGCTGGGATTATTCATGGCCACACACTGAGCAGTTTCCCTGAGTTTTCCATTGAGAACTCGGAGGAGACCTTTCATTTTTACATGGCCAGGAGCAAAGCTATTTAGGGGCTACTGTAAAGGACTTGAAAGAAACACAGAAGTTGAGCAGAAATAGGTAGGTCCCTCTTATTAAGCAGCTACCAGAGCTGACACTGCCTATACACTTCTTCTCATGATCTTTCTAGCCATCCTCAAGGCAGGAATTTTTCTCTTCCATTTTATAAATGAAGAAAATGAAACTTTGAAACATTAAATAACTTTCTCAGAGTCAATTGAGGCCATCTGGCTTTATAGCTGTGTGCTTTTCTATAGTTAGTAACTAAAAAGTGGCCAAAAGAACTGAACAGGCACCTAAGATATACAGATTGTAAATAAGCACATGAAAAGATGTTGAACATCATATGTTATGAGGGATTGCAAATTAAACAACCAGAAGATACTACTACTCACATATGAAAATAGCCAAAACTCAAAACACTAACACCACCAAATGCTGGTGAAGATGTGAAGTAGCAGGAACTTCATTCATTACTAGTGGGAATGGAAAATGGTACAGCTACTTTGGAAGACAGGTTAGTGGGTTCTTACAAAACTATACTTACTTGTATCATCACATTCAGCAATCTCACTCCTTGGTGTTTACCCAAACGATCTGAGACTTATTTTCATAAAATACCTCCACACAGGTGTTTATAGTAGTTTTATTTACATTTGCCAAATCTTTAAACAAGCAAGATGTCATTCAGTAGGTGAATGGGTAAATAAAATGTAGCACATCCATACAGTAGAATATTATTCAGCAGTAAAAAGAAATGAGCTATCAAATCATGAAAAAGACATGGAAGAAAATTAAATACATACTTTACTTTTAAAATTAATAAATAAATTCATATATTGCCAAAATAATGTTTTCCTATTTATGGAATGGGATTTCTTTCCATTTACTTAGATCTTCTTTAATTTCTTTCAGCAATTTTGGGGGTATTTTTTTGTGGACAAGTCTCTCTTTCCCATGGTTACATGTGTTCTTACACATTTAAATTTTTAAGATACTTTAAGATATTTTAACTGGTTTCTTAATTTTTTTCTAGATTTTTCATCACTGGTATAAACAAAGAGCAAATTATTTTTTCATGTGATTTTTGGTCTCAATATTAATGAATTTATTTATTACCTGTAGTATCTTTTGGATTCTTTGGCATTTTCTACATGTAGAATCATGTAATATGCAAATAGACATAGTTTTACCTATTCCTTTCTAATTTGGATGATTTCTTTCTTTTTTCTTGTCTAATAACCCTGACTATAACTTCCAGTACAATGTTGAATTCCAATACATCCATGTCTTGTTCTTGATCTTAGGAGAAAAGCTTTCAGTTTTTCACCATTAAGATTTGTAGGTCTGACATAAATACACTACCACGTGTAAAATAGATAGCTAGTGCTGTGGAGCTCAGCTCAGTGCTCTATGATGACCTAGATGGGTGGCATGGGGGTGGAGTGGGAGAGAGGTCCAAGAGGGAGGGGATATATGTATACATATAGCTGATTCACTTCATTGTACAGCAGAAACTAACACAACATTGTAAAGCAACTATACTCCAATTAAATAATAAAAATAAAAAGAGATTTTAGCTGTGGGGTTCTCATAAAGACCCTTTAGCATGGTGAAGAATTTTTCCTCTATTCTTAGCTTGTTCAGAGTTTTAATCATGTAAGTTTGTTAGATTTAGTCAAATGCCTTTCCTGTGTCAACTGAGATAATCATGTGTTTATTTTCCTTCATTCTACTAATGTGATTTATTAATCCTGGCATTTGTGGGCTAAATCCCACTTGATCTAGGTACACTTTACTCCTAGAAACCTCATCCTTGAGACATTGGAATGGTTTGAGATTTGGTGATGAGTAAGAGGGTATTTGCTTTTACTGTTCTCTTCCCCAAGGCTGGGAGGCTGTTACAGGCTGGAGCTGGCATTGACCAGGAAACTAGTCTTTGTTTTCCACTGATAACTTATCTGGGTCATAGACAAGCATGCTAGTAACTGATAAAGGAAGTTCACCTCTACCTGCTACCCTTTTAGTTCCACTTTGAACAAAAATACCCAGAGCAAAATTCTACCTGCGGGGCTATCAGTTGGTGACTCAGAGCATTCCATTTGTCCTTGCTGAGAGTGTCAGGGAGAGTCCAACTGTTCCAAAGTGAATGGCCATTTTCCCTGGTGGTGACAAGTCTTGACTATAGAAGGAGTAAGGCAGCCTACAAGACTTTGGCAGATCCCTAGAAATCCAAAGTCAGGTATCTATTACCCAGTCAACACCCCATCCTCACATCCCTCAATGGCTCTTAATGAATACAGACTAAATAGTCCAAAGTCTCAGATGGAAATAAAGCCCCATATAGCTGTAAAACTTACACCCATCAGAACTGATTTTGCCTCCATGACAATAAAAGAAACTGTTCAACCTTTATCCACATAGAGATGTCATTTTAATTTTCTCTTATCATAAACATCTTCCTCTAAAAGAAACTGAGCTTGCAAAAAGGCTTGGGGAGCCAGTTCTCCCAAGTTCAGCCAGAACACAGTAGAGCGGGTAAGGGGAATTTCCCTACTGAGAAGCTGAGTGCCCAAGACATGCATTCACATATGCAGGGTCAGTTGAAGTTGTTGACAGCAAACTTTGTAGCAAAGTTGCAAGTATGCACACATGTAAAGAGTAACAGAAGCAGATTCTTAATGGAGCATGTGAGTAAGTCTGCTCGCCACAGTGTGGTTCTGCAATCTGTCCAAACTGCATCCTCATTCATGTCACTCTTTCCTTCAGGATGGCCCAAGCAGAGACTCTCAACAATGCATTTACACAAGATCCCCAGTTGACTCGCATGTATATTAATGTTGGAGAAGCAATGCATTCTTCCTCAAAGTGTCACCTCATGGTGAAGAGTGCTAAGCAGTGTCATGAATGCTTAACAACCACAGGGTCGGCTAGACCAGCTGTAGACAACTCTGAAGTCACCAACGGGTAAATTAACCCTTCCTACATCTTAAGTACTATTATTGCTGGCATTAGGGGAATTTATTTTGTACTCATAAGAAAATCAGTATAAATAGATTGCAAAGAGAAGAAATAATAAACTTGAAAATCTGATGGCAGCAACTCATTTCCAACTGGGGGCAAGCCAAAGGTGAAGAAAAAGGGAAGAGAATTGGTTTTGGGTCACAAGAGCTGGGTTTTATTCCTAGTGGGCACTAGCCAGCTGGGGGCCCATGGGCCATCTCTCAGTGCCCCCGTTTCTTCATCTGTGCAGAGAGAGAATGGTGACTAAATTAAAGATCTTGAAGATCATGACTTGTATAAAATATAAGGATCCCTACCCTCCTATCCTCTCTTCATGTCCTTTGCCCTATTTCTCTTTTTTCCAAAGCATTTCTCAATACACTTAGCATATTATATATATATGTGTGTGTGTTGTGTGTGTGTGTGTGTGTGTGTGTGTGTGGTGTGTGTGTCTCTGTCCCTCAGTGTCCCTGCAAGCTCATTGGGTGCAGAAACTTTGTGTATTTTATTATTATGTATCTCCAAGATCTAGAACACTCCCAGGCACACACAGTGGGCTGTTATGTTGGAATCAGTCTTTCCCATGTCTAAAGCTTCATGGGAAAACCACTGAGTATTTATTATTAAAAAGTTGCCAAACTATTCTAAGCTCTAGAGAAAAATCATCAATTTTAAAAATTCTTAATTATTTTCTGGTTCTCTAGCTATGCTTCTTTATTCATTTCTATCTACTGTCAGATTATGTTACTTTCTCCATAAGATCTGACTTCTGTTAAAGTCAAATCTATAAGTTGTTTTCTTTCAGTACCTTCAAAAAACTGATGATAATTTTACATTTGCTAGATGTGTCCTATCCATATTTATCACAGACATGTTCCAAAATCTATTATTTAAAAAGAAAAATGGATTTTCTTCTTCCTATGCTATCTGCAGAAATCTTTAAGGGTGCTACACAGTACCAGCTTTTTAAAGAAGCAAGATACAAAGATTTCAGGCCTATAAAATGATATCTTAACACACTCTTCATTTTTTATAAGACATGAAGAAGTCAGTGGAATAGCTTGACACAAATTGTTCCAAATATGGAAATACAGGAATGGCCAAAAAAGGAAAAAAATTCTGTTGTAATGTCTTGTGTTGTTTTCTAAAGAATAGATTTTGTTTTGTAGAGTAGTTTTAAGTTCATAGCAAAATTAAGTAGCACATTTGTTACAATAGATGACGTGGGTATTTTGATACCTCATAATAACCAAATATTCCTAATTGCTACCTAGTATCCCTTGTATCATTGCTATCTTACATAAGCATACCCAAGCATATAAATGTAATCATACACAGTAAATACATTTTTGTTAGTATTATTTTGAACAAACTATTATTTTTTAGATCAATTAAGGAAAGAAAAATAGAAAATTTTATTTTATCTTCACTATTTTTTTGTCTGATGCTATTTATTTCTTTATGTAGTTTCTGACCTATATTATTCTTCCTCTCTTTAGATAATTTTTTAAAAAACATACATTGCAAAGCTAATATACTGTTAAAGACTTCTTTTACTTTTTGTTTTTCTGAGAAAATTTACTTCTCCTAAACTTTGGTGAATTGTTTTCAAGATACAGAAATCTAGATTGGTGTGTTGTCGTTGTTTCTCTCTCAACACTTTATATATTCAAATCCTATTTTTTTCTCACTTGCATGGTTTCTTCGGAGAAGCTGGATGAAATTATATTCTTTGCTCTGCTATAGGTAAGGTATTTTGCCCTTTTTTCAATATTTTTTCTTTTCTTTTTAAATTTCTGCAATTTTAATATTAAATCCCTAGATGTAGTTGTTTGGAAATTTATTCTGCTTGGTGTTCCATGAGATTACTGGACCTGTGTTTTGGTATCTGATATTAATTTGAGGAGATTCTCAGTCATTATTGTTCCAAATATATTTATCTGTTCCTTCTCTCATTCTTCTCCTTCTGATATTCCCATTATATATTTGCACACCCATTGTATTCTTTTCAGACAAAAAAAGAATCAAGACAATGAACCAAGTGTAAATGAGCTAGTAATTCTTGAATTATTACTGTGTAGTCAGTACTGTGAGATAAATATATGGGCAAATTTTCTTCCCTTAAATCTAAACATTTGAAGGCAATTTTAAAACAATGAAGGAAGAATCTAAGAGGCTGAATGATAGCAACCAGAGACTCTGAAAAAGACTCTCTTGATCAAATTTTAGTGAGACTCCTCTCAGTCCTCTTCTCAACTAGGTCTACACCCCTGCGCTTACTGAGCTTACATAGCCCAATCTTAGCAAGCATCCTGCTAAGTCAGTTAGAAAGAAATCCCACCTTTCATATATATTATCAAGTTCCTTTTCCCCTTTCCTTGACATGAAAGTCCTTGGCCTGACTTTAGCAAGAATTCTGTTAGGCCAGTTTAGCAAGAATTCTCCTACCCTTGATGACTAATCAAGTTCTTCTAAATAATTTTCCATCTGCTAACCCTTCATATCCTTGACTATTAATCCACACCTGTCCCTGAGTGTTTGGGGTTGAGCTCAATCTCTGTTCCCTACTGTCATAGTCTGGAATAAAGTTTTTCTTCCATTTTAACAAATTTTTAAACAGTTGTTTTTAACAGTTTTTTACCTCTGGGTCTTAGACTTCTGGGCACTTAAAGAACTATAATACGAACTGTATTTTGCAAATAAAATGAATATAATTCTTTAGCTGCAAGATTCTTCCCTTTCTAATTTATAGTCATAGTTTCTTGTGGGAGGTCACAAAAATTTTAAGGTTAAAAAAGTTGTTGCCTTTTTTCTTTTTTTGATTGAGTAATATTGCTAAAAACAGAATAAACTAAAAGTTCAAGCAAGGAGACATCAAGGAGTTTTAATAGAGGAGAAAGGCCATAAAAGGCTCAGTTATTGAAATATAGGATTTTAATTACTTAGGTAATTTCTTTATGCCTTGCCCTGATCACAAAGTTAGATGGTTTACTTAGTTTTATAATTGGAATTTAGTTAGTAGAATCTGGCAATAAAGCTAAGGTTTGGAGGAAGTAAAAATCATCAAAATTCATGTAAAGGCTTTTCAAACCAAAAGAAAAAGAACCTGTATTGTTTTGTTTTGTTTTGTTTTTTGTTTTTAATTCTGAATGCAAATACTGTCTGTATATGTAGAATAAATATCTTGGGAAAGAGAAGTATCTTAACAACTTCTGGGTCTTAATTTTCCAGTTCTGAGATAAGGAAAACATAGTCATATTCATGCCAGAGATAGTTTGATGAAATCAATCCTCACATTTTAGGGGATTCTCTGTAATGTTTAGCCATAATAGGCCATAGAAAGGCAAACAACAGGAAGTAACAGAAAACTAGGGCTGTCAAGCCACCATGGTAGCTGAAGATAGATTTTCTAACTAAATCTCCCAATTTATAAAAAAAGAAAAAAGAGATGAACAATGTTTTTTGAACTTCTCCCTAGCTTAAAACCAGACAAATAATACTAGCCACCTCGTATTTGCCTCTAATTCAAATGTGATATTATCCTAAGTAAAGAAAATGCACCAATTAAAGAAAGAATGGTTTTTATTTATCAAACCCTAGTACTACCATTCCTGGCTGTCTGGGACATAAAGCTGAATAAAATATAGCTTCAATTTCCCACAGAATTCATACCTGCTTAGATTTTAAAATGCTTCAGGTAGTGTAGTAAAGAAAAAGGAAAAGAAAGCTCTTCAGAATTGTAAAAGGAAATGGAAAAGTATTTCGTTTTCACATTCTGTAGCAGATTCTTTTAATCACTCTATGCTGTTTTTTAAAAAAATCACATGCACATAAGAGTACAGTATGAGTACAGAGAAAACTCTAAGTTATATTTTTAACATTGTATTTTAACACATGCCCCAGTTCTTTTCATACTTAAGAAATGGCTGAGTTGGCTCCTGAGAAGGCTCATGCTTCTAAATATTGTGTAGTTGTTGAGCCAGTCACCACTGCTTTAATAGTACTGCAGTTTCAAACGCAAATACAATGTCACTTTTTGCTCTCATTTCATAGATAAAGAACAAGAAGCAAAAATAGATACAATTTTTTGCATGCTATTTTCGAACATTTCTTAACAAACATTTAGAAGAACCTATGGGTGGTCTTTTCTGCTCTGTCTGAAAAGACAGCATGCAGAAGAGTATGACAGTTTTCACTTCCTTTTAACCTTTACTGAGCAGAAAAAAAGCAATTTGAGAATGCTGTCTCTGGGAGTAGATAGTTGCTTCCTGGCCGCCTTTGTCAAGAGAGACCCTGCCACGTGACCCATCTTCAGACAGTGTAGAGAAACATGGTTTATTATATCTTTCATGGAAACACATAGTTAAGTAATGTGGAGGGTTGACTTAGCATCCTTTCACCAGCATTCCAGGGACTCTCATAGCCAGAAAGATGGTACAGCCTTGGGTAAAATGTACCTCTCTGTAAGGTGTTCAAAGGTGCTCTAAGGAGTCCACCCACGGGCCAGCTGCTTAAGTAGCTCCCACAATCCAGAAATATAAGACTAAAATTGAATCAGCACCACGTGGATTAATTATTTCTCTTAGTAATAATAATTCGAGGAGAATTCTAAATTGCCAAGCTTCCAGTTGTGCTCTCCCAGTGGAGTCATGGACAAGTAAATTACTTTCCAGATATTGACGTGTGACAATATGCAGGGAATTCTGTCAACCAGGAAGCTCAACTGAGCTTTGGTGTCCAGAGATTTCTTTTAGGGTTTCATCATGGTGGCATGATCTCAGTCTGAAGTCTACATCCTCTCAAGAGACCCTGCTGATGTCATGTGACACAAAGCCCTAATCCCAAATCACATTGTTACTATTTGACTGCTCAATGCTACAGGTAAACAAAGACATGCCTGACAGGCAGCACATTTTAACAGTTTAGAGATTATCCCCTAATAACCAAAGGCAAGAACAAATCTCTCTTTGGTAAGGACAATTTTTTCCTGGATTCTACTCCATGTATCTCTTAAAATCTGTATTAAAATACAGATTTTAATCTGTATTCTTTCACTGAAATAAAGTATAACTGTAATTATAATAGCTTTGTAAATTCAGTAAATTGTTCTAGCGAATTATTGAAACTGAAGTTAGTCTTGGGAAGCCCTTGAATTTGCAATTGGTGTCAGAAGCATATCAGTGTCAGAATGCAGACTTCCCCTCTCACTTCAGAGAAGTCTTACTATCACTTAAAAATGAGATTCAGAATATAGGTTAAACTCTTTCTCCATCCCATTTCTCACAATCTCTTACAGAAAGCTTAGAATGGTTAGTACTGGACCTACAGCACAGCCCCGGCTCCCAGGAATTTTCCTTTCCCAGGCTCCCCAGTCACCACCCACAGCCACTCTGCAGAGCATTCCTCAACCAGCAGGCCCTCTCCCTGTTACCAGGCCAGAAGCCATTCTGGAGAATAAGAAGCCAATATACGAAAAAGACAAAAGCCCGCACTGTGTGGTTTCTGTCTGCCCATTGTTGTAAGCATGAGGTAACGTGGGGTTGTGGATTTTCCACGTATTAGGAAGTCCATAATCAGTGGAAGCTGTTTGACTTTACTTCCAAGGACAAGATTTAGAGTGGTGTTTGGGGAGGCTCTTCTTGTTTTGTGGATATTGTTTTTTTCCTTCTTCCTTTCAAAGAGCTTAATAATAGGCTTTTAGCTTGAGACTAGGAGGTAGATAAGAACTATTCTTCAGTACAGAAACTATGGATCCTGGGTTTCATATTTGTGTTTCTCCATTTGCTACACAACTTTATCAAGATCTTTGGCAAATGTTCTTACACTTAGACTTTCTCTCTTGGTTTCATAATAATAGATCTCATCCTCAATTAGAATAGAAGGGAAGGGTCATGTGGGCACATTAAGTATTTGCCATGTTCAAATAGTTCTGTGGGTAACAGCAACGGGGAAGAAATTATTTGCTTTAACAAGTGATTTGACTTTTTAAAGAAACTAATCACTCAATTAATCCATAGACAATTATTAAGCAGGTATTGCTGTCCAGATTTAAATTCAAATAATAGTTATTGAAGGTTGGGACTTTCACCTATAGTGTCTCACTTTGTGTTAATGCACTATGTATTAAATTAACTTGTTCTAAATCACCACCAGTGTAAGCCCTTTCTATTATAACATCAGGGATAACATGTTATTAGTTTTTCCCCTCTTGCCTTTCTTTTTGAAGATTCAGTGATTAACATTCTGGAGCTGTTCAACATCATTTTTCTATTGTCTGAAAATGAATATGTCATTTACTCCCCACTTGTTATATGCCAGTGTACTATATCCTTTATAAATATTATTCAATTTAATTTTAGCACTAGGCCAAAGAAGTAGGTGCTAGAATAATCTTGAGTCTACAGTTAAAGGAAATAAAGCATAGAAAGATTAAGTTACTTGTTTAGTCAAAGAACTTGTAGGTGGGAGAGCTAAGATTCAGAGTTAGCACCCTCTGACTCTGGAATGCATGCTTTACTAGAGAAGAAGTAAAATAGGCAAAATTCTATAGTGACATCTATGATTTTTATTACCTGGTGTTATGCCACGATTAGGTTATATGATAAAAGTGTCATGCCCTGATTATATTATACCATGGCAAGGAATTTTGAAGACATAACCGAAGTTCCAATCAGTTAAGTTATCAAAAGGGAGAATATCTTAGGTGGGACTGATTTAATCAGCTGGGCATTCTATAAAAGGGCTTAAGTTCTTCTCTGGATCACAGAGAATTTCTCTTTCTGAGCTTGAAGTAGCAAGCCACAATGAGCTCTACAGCTTCAAAGAAATGAATTCTGCCAACAACCACAGAAGCTTGGAAGAAAAATGAGATTCCAGATGAGAATGTAACCCCAGTCAATACCTTAATTTAGCCTTGTGAGATTCTGAACAAAGCACCCAATGAGCCATCATCGGACTTCTAACAGAAAGAAACTATGAGATTATTAATGTGTTGTTTTGTGACACTAAGTTTGTTGTAATTTCTTATGTAGCAATAAAAAACTTAAGACGAGAAATATCCAAATCTTTCATTACCACATATTATAGTTATCAATAAATGTTTAAGAACACAAATATATATAAAGATGTATCTTTATTATATATTTATAAATTGTATATATGAACTTCTATACTAAGAGACTTTCAAAATAAAACATTATATACACACAGACACATACACATATGCAAACTGGAAATTACAAAGGGTAACTATTTTTCTTACCCATGTCCCTCCTCCACCACTGACCATTCTCTTCAATAACAATACTGAAAATGTTATCCCACCTCAGCTGGACTGAAATATGTCCAAAATAAAAAGTGAATCTGACCATAGCACTTCTAGGGGGTCATTAACATATAGATACACACTCAGCCTTTTCATGGGATCTCCAAAGTGTGTTTACTTTAAGATATTAGCTATCGAAAGTTACACTCATCACTGCCTACTCAGACTGGTATCAAAGCTGAGTGTCCTTCATCCATTAGTCAAACACCAAAGGTTAATGATTGCCTACTGGTTGCACACCTCTGCTTTCAGAAAGGGTAGCATGCTAGTACAGAAAGGAAACATGACAACTGTTAATACATGCCTTCAAACATTTTGTTCTATTCTATTCCCTTTCCTGATGCTCAAAGTTTAGGTTCTGATGTCTGTTTTTTTACTTTAATCTCCATATTTTCACTTTCCCAGCTTATACATTAGAAATATCACATGAAACGTTAGGTTTATGTTCCATATCAATTCACTGTGGTAATTTGTGTGCCTAAACATTTCATGCTGTACCTAAATTCTCCTTCTGAAAATAGCTTTGTATAAATTAGAGGGCAGAAAACTTGTTCTGTAAAGAGTTAGTAAATATTTTCGGCTTTGCAGGCCATTTGCTCTCTATTGCAGCTACTGAACTCTGCCATTTTAGCACAAGAGCAGTCATAGACATTTTGCAAGTGAATGCATTTGGCAGTGTACCAATAAAACTTTATCTGTGGACACTGAGTGTGGATATTGAACCAGCAGGGAACCTGTACTACCACCCTTTGGGGCAGTAGTTGTTCAGGTCAATTTACTTAGAGAGAGGATTTTTGACCATTAATCAATGGTCATTAGCCTTTATGCATTTGGGTTCTTAAACTCTGACTTGTAACAAAAAGACTTACTTGGCATGACCCTAATACCATGGATAAACTTTACCTGAAAAGATTAAGTGCTTTAAATAATGATAGTTAAATACATACTTACCATGTAGGCACAACATTAGCTTTGTTCAGTAGGCCCTTTCATTGACTGGGAAAATATTTTCTCATCTAGGACATTTTGTTGTACTGCCTAGATCTTTTTGTCTCTCATTTATTTCTGTAATTACTCTCTTCTCTATTTCTTATGTACTCTTTTGGGGGACTTTCCAGACTCCTTGATAGAGCTTAGCTATCCTGAGGGTCTCTCTGCAAATCCTGTTTTCTCTTACTCCTTTTCACATGTAGGGCATGGAGGCAGGAAAGAACTTGACATAAAAAATCACAATCAGGTATTACCTCACACCAGTCACAATGGCCATCATCAAAATATCTACAGACAATAAATGCTGGAGAGGGTGTGGAGAAAAGGGAACCCTATTGCACTGTCGGTGGGAATGTAAACTGATACAGCCACTATGGAGAACAGGATGGAGGTTCCTTAGAAAACTAAAAATAGAACTACCATGTTACCCAGCAATCCCACTACTGGGCTTATACTCTGAGAAAACCATAATTCAAAAAGACACAGGTAGCCCAATGTTCATTGCAACTCTATTTACAATAGCCAGGACATGGACGCAAGCTAAGTGTCCATCAACAGATGAATGGATAAAAAAGATGTGGCACATATATACAATGGAATATTACTCAGCCATAAAATGAAACGAAATTAAGTTATTTGTAATGAGGTGGATGGACCTAGAGACTGTCATACAGAATGAAGTAGGTCAGAAAGAAAAACAAACACCATATGCTAACACATATATATGGAATCTAAAAAAAAAAAAAGTGGTTCTGAAGAACTTAGGGGCAGGACAGGTATAAAAACACAGATGTAGAGAATGGACATGAGGACATGGGGAGGGGGAACGGTAAGCTGGGACGAAGTGAGATAGTGGCATTGACATATATATATACTACCAAATGTAAAACAGATAGCTAGTGGGAAGCAGTCACATAGCACAGGGAGATCAGCTCGGTGCTTTGTGACCACCTAGAGGGGTGGGATAGGGAGGGTGTGAGGGAGATGCAAGAGGGAGGAGATATGGGGATATATTTATATGTTTAGCTGATTCACTTTGTTATAAAGCAGAAACTAACCTACCATTGTAAAGTAATTATACTCCAAAAAAGATGTTAAAAAATAAATAAATAAAAGGACATAAAATTCAAAAAAAAGAAAAGAAAACATATTGCGAGTGATTGAGTGGTGACAGACAATATACACCAATTCCAGCTAGCTAACATGAGAGGAATTTATTGACAGGACACTCGGGTCCTGAGTTAAAGCAACCAGTCTTTGGATGGGCTGGAGTCAGGCAATGTCAGGGACCTTAGAAGCAGAAAATTATGGAATTTTTTACTAGAATACTGACATCCATAAATCTCATCTCATTATATGTAAATAAAATGTATTGGAACCTCAATTTGGTGAGTTTAATTCTCTTAGATTACAGTGTAAGTCACTCTTAGAAATGAAATCTAAAATTGAGAACTTTTGTGTCTGGGGAGGGAGAGGGAAGAATATATTTTTCTTGTTCCCTCCTGGGGCAGTGAAGGCTGCTAGAGTAATCAAGCAATAAGTACTTTCAAGGTTAATATAAGGGAGAAAAATAGATTTCTTCTATACCCTTTGGAATTCTCTTCTGAGAACACTGTAGTAAAGAGATTAAAAAGAGAAAAATAAAACAGAAGTATATTAACATATATACATGTATAACAACCAGGAAAAGTGGGTAACTTTGGAACCAAGGATTAAATACCACATTAATAGGGAAAGGGGAATGGATATAGGTCTCTCAGGGGAGAGTAAGTGATTTTTAAAATAATAGATTAGAGGTAGCATAGTTTGTGACAACTCTGAGTGTACTGTTGTCTTCTAGTCTCTTCTGTGATGAAGAGTCAATCTTCCTTAGTTAATGAAACTCCCTGGGGTGGGGGTAAGAAAGTGTTGATAACAATTGTATGCCTTTTGGAGGATCTGTCTTTAGGCAGCTGAGGGGATGTCAGTGAAAGCCTCTCACTGTATTTGCTGTTTTTCGAGTGTCTACAGTTCAAAATAGTCAATATACCAAAGTGGCATATCTGGGGGTGACCTGTTCTGTTATCCTAATTACTAAGTAGTGTATTTTGAGCTTAAATTCTTGTGCTAGTGCTCAGGATGCTTTACCTTTATTTGGGGGCTAATATTATTTCCAAAATGAATTGTTCTTTCCAAAGTATGAATTTGGAACCATTCATTTAGAAGTAATAGAAAATATTCTGTCTTGAGGAGTTAGCTGGTTCTTTGAGGGAAATGAATAGATCCTCCTCATGCATTTAGGAGACGTTATCTGACTCACAAAGGTGTGGGGAGAATCTAATTGTTATGAGAATCCAATGATGCCCCTTCATTTTAATGGTAAACCTCTGTCCCCTTTCTGTCTGTAAGAAAGAGTGTTCACTGCAATCTCCTAAATACCACTGTAATAAATTCCCATACTGATTCATAAATACCCCCAACTGGCAAAATTATCTCACACTCCTGGGGAAAGAAAACACAACAAAACACAACGATGATTTCTCCTCACATCAAATTTTAAAATGTAGTTTCCCCACTCCACCTTCACCTGCCATGTGCAAAATTAAGAACACAAAGCAAATCTGATTTAGGCAGAAACTTCTGGATTCCCCATCCCGCATATCAAGTAGCCAAAATTCAATAATTTGCCCTCCAAAGGAAAAAAGGTCTTCTTTGCCTTTACTTGATCTCATGAATAATCCTGTTCCTCTAGGTATCCACTTATTTTAAATTGAGGATACTGGATGTGGTAATTTTTTTTTAAAAACATCTTTATTGGAGTATAATTGCTTTACAATGGTATGTTAATTTCTGTGTGGTAATTTCTTACAATCTGGTTTCATCTTTGCCTTGTTTGAAAAATGCACACAGCAAAAACCTACCTGGGTTTGGTTTATATTTGTGCCTTGCACATTTTCATTTTGCCACACCCTTCCTTAGAGGCAGGAAGAGAAAATGCAGGGCTGGAGGGCCAGGCTCCAGCTTGAGAAGGCTCCCAGACCTCTGTGTGCTCACTGTCCTTGTCTTTTCTCATCAAGCAGGATGTGGCACTTCAGGTTTTGCAGCCACCATCCCTTCCCTTGCAACACAGATAAAGGCTTCTAGCTGATGGTCTGGTTGATTACCTAAACCAGTTTAAATGGTTTCCTGTGCATTTCTCAAAATGTGTTTAGCAAAGGAAATGAAATCAACCAGTTTAATAATCAACAATTTGCACTCGCCTTATTCCCCCACCCTCATTCCCACCCCCATTCCCACCCCAACTTCAAGTAAGATATTTTATTATTATTCTAAAATTTTATTTATTATTTTATTTTATTTTTGGCTGTGTTGGGTCTTCGTTGCTGTGTGCGGGCTTTCTCTAGTTGCGGTGCATGGGCTTCTCATTACAGTGGCTTCTCGTTGTGGAGCACGGGCTCTAGGTGCACGGGCTTCAGTAGTTGTGGCACATGTGCTCAGTAGTTGTGGCTCGTGGGTTCTAGAGCACAGGCTCAGTAGCTGTGGCGCACAGGCTTCGTTGCTCCACGGCATGTGGGATCTTCCAGGACCACTACTTGAACCTGTGTTCCCTGCATTGGCAGGCAGATTCTTAACCACTGTGCCACCAGGGAAGCCCAAGAAACATGTTTTCGTACGTCAATTCTTGGGTGCAAAGTTTACCTTCTTGGACATTTACATTGTAAATTTGAGATTTTGCATAAACTTTCATTTAAAAATTCAGTTGTTTTTGTTCGAGAGCCTAGGAATTCATTAAGCATTAATAGTGTTAAGACTATTAGATAAAAAAAGGTAATTTACTTCCTTCTTTTCCTGCACATTAAAATGACTAAACACAAAGGCTTTCCTTTTCCTATCATTGAAAGCATTTCAAATTGAGGATTATCAGACAATAAAAACCTGGAAATGAGCCAATTAATTCATGTTGAATTAAACTTAGCGCAATGTCACTGGTACCACACTGTTTAAAAATCCAAATATTTTAACTTATTCAAATTAACAGTACTTAATGATCCTAAAATCATATTAATGGTATATGTATTTTTCACTGTATAAAAAAAATTTAAATGTTGAATTCTAATAGAAAGTGAGCTGTTACACAATGAGGAATCACAAATACTAACTTCCTTTTTAAGGCTCTGTTAAAAATGCAGTTTCCACCCATTTTTTTATCTGGTACGACTGCTTGAATTCTATTTGTATCAAATCCAGTAACTGGTTAAATAACCAAGTTCAATTTGATACCAGAAATACTTTGCTATATATATTCCCATCTTCATTTTGTTTGTTATATAAAGAAAGTGTTACCTTATCAAAACCAAGATTGTAAATACATTTTTAGGAAGTCTTTAATACAGCTCACACGAATTCAGCCTAAGAAAATGATGTCCCAACTAGCTGGTATACACAAGGGATTTCACATACCCAGGCGAAACCTTTTTCTATGGTGTAACATAATTTACCTAGATCACCAGATGTCTGTCATTTATTTCTCCCCAGTGAGGCCAAGAGGCAGGCCCCTTTGCACAGATTTAATCTGGGAATAAGCCTTCCAGACACCAGTCACACGAGGTAGGTTTTAAAACTTTATTTGCATATTAAAAACTTGTGCATTCCAATAATTAAAATCATTTGAACAACAACAACAACAAAAAATGGCACTCTGATTAAACTTCATTTTACAGCCCGCAGGACACCTTGGACCAGCTTGCTCTTTACTCTAGATTTCCCTGTCGTCCCACCCAGCCTCCTTCCTTCACCAACATGCAAGTTCTTTTCCTTCCCTGCCAGCCAGACAGGCGGGTAGGAGGCAGGCGCGGCCTTCGTTGTCAGTAGTTCTCCATTCTTTGATGTGAAAAGGGACAGCACAGTCATTTAAACTTGATCCAACCTCTTTGCATCTTACAAAGTTAAACAGCTAAAAGAAGTAAAATAAGAAGGCAATGCTCGTGGAATGTACAGTGCGTACTGGCGGCGCGCGCCTCATTGTGACTCGCCCGCTTGCTTCTCCTGTTCAATCGCTGCGACCGGAAAAGAAAAAGACAAAAAGAAAAAAGATGGAGGGGACTGGAGATGCGAATTCAGTATAGCCGAGCCTAGGATTTCAGTACTTTCGTTTAAAGACATCTCTCCTCCCTCATCAGACAAATTTCTACAAGCACAAATAGGCATTCCATCATGAAATATTTATGTGAAATACAACATTCGAACAGAGAAGAGGATAAAGGTATTTGCATATTAATATGGGATATTAAACATTCAACTGTTAAATTATTAAAGCCCTGTGTTTCTTGGCTGCAAGGCAATTTTCAATTAACCTTTCCATGCCGCGTGAATCAAACTGTCAGCTCCTCCCCCGCACTCCCTGCACCCACCCAATTCTTCTCCCAGCCCCTCCCATCCTCTCCCACCCACCCCGCCACTCCCGCTCGGCCTTTTCTAAAGAAGGGGGCTGGGAGGGAGGCTTACTTTCTTGTGAAGGCAGTGGATTTTTCTCTCTCGTTTCTGTTTTCTTCAGTTTCGACTTATCGAATTTCTCAATCTCAGCCATATCGGGTTTGTCAGACATGGCTGCAGAGGAAGCTGCAGGTACAAAGCCAAGAGGGAGATTGAGGGCGGGCCACCTACCCTCGTCTCTCCCGACTCAGAAATGCGCCTCTGCCCTGCTGTCTCCTGCCGCAAAACCCACTTTGTCCCCTTCCGCTTTCATTCAGGGCTAAAGATCATCCTCTTTCTACAGGAGAAAAAGAGAGCCCCTCTCCCCGCCTTTAGTATTTCAAAACGCGGGGGGTCAAATTGGGAAGATCGCCCACACTAGGAAGCCGAATCTTTCGGAACAGTGAAATTAACCACTGTGGGTTCGTTACTTGCAGCGTTTCAACATTAGAGAAAAGTGAAACCATTTCAAGTTTAAGGGGAAGAAAATCGAGTTAGATTTCTTAAAATGAAGCCACGGCTGCACAAAATGTTTCCGTTTTCTATACGTGGCCTCTTCCCCAAAGATGCGAGCCGTCCTGCTTTCTTCTCTGCTCACAAAGGCAGCAGCTGCTGCCGGGCGCCACCGACCACCGCCCTACCCGCTTCCTTCCTTTTGCTCAACAATGCAGCCAGCCGCACACAAAGCTGCCCCCCACACCCTCTAGATCAACCCTGATCTGCATTTAGGAGCAATTCCGCAGCTCTGCACACATTCCCCTGCAAGAAGGGCGTTTTAAACATTTCATAATATAGCCCAGCCGCCTTAAACCTGAACAGATACAGCCCACGAAGCCATCGGAGGCGAGAGAAAAAATGTGATTGTGAAGCTCCGGGCTTGGGTGGGTGTGAGCTGGAACAAAGGATCTTTCTGTTCCTGACTCATCACCACCTGAGGCGATGCAGAATGCTTTTTTTTTTGGAGGGGGGAGAGGAAAGAAAAAAAATGTTCTCTTCGAAGCTGCCATAGCAAAACGCGAAATTTTTAAGTATTTAAAAAACAAACAAAAAAAAATCACCGAGTTCCCGACCCCGTTACCCAGCATCTGGAAGGGCCTAGCATCCCCCAGCTCCCCAGCAGCAGCCTTTCCCAGGAGGACCGCTCGCGCTCGGCTTCAGGGATGCGGGCGCGGGGCGGGAAGGGGAGCAAAGGGCAGGAGGCAGGGGCCCCGGGGCTCACCGGAGCGAGTTGCGAGCCAGCAAAGTAAGGTCTGCTCAGTGGTCGCCGCCGAGTGCGGGGCGGGGCGCGGCGGGCGCCGCTATATGCGCGCTCCTTTGTAAATGAGGTGACGTCACCGCCGGCGCGCTTAACTCCTTCGCGGCGCGTCTCCGGAACGGCGTCCGGGGCCTGCCCGGCGTTGGGGGCCCACCCACCGCGTCCACCCACGCACCTAGCCGCAGCGAGGGCGGAAAAACAAAACGCGCAAAGCCCACCCTGCAACACTTCCTTCATAATGCATCCCCCCAGCCCTTTATGTCTGTTCTGTCATCATGGATTTTTGCAGCAGCCGCGCAAACCTGTTCTTGGGGACCGGAGCGTGATAACTAAGGGCCTGGGTGTGTACCTAGGGGGACTGGCATTCCTTTACTGCGAAGCTGCCTTTGTCCGTTGCAGAGATCCCCAAGCCTGGGTGCGGTGTCCCTCGCCCCAGGGCCTCGCCCACTGCAGCGGTGCGATTCCCCTGATTTCAGCTTTCAGGCCAGTGGAAGCCCTACGCCCCACCCCGGCCCTCTTTGTCTCCTCGCTGGCATTCTCCTAGACTTGGGTGGGAAGTAAAGCACCCTTAAGTGATTAAAAAAAAAAAAAAAAAAGTTTTCTCACTGTAACATGCATATTTTTTTAAATGCTGTAAGTTTGGTTAGCACCCAAATCAAATAACCGGAATATTTGCGGGTTGGCGGTGAATTTATCGGGAGTTTATAGAGTACATCGCCTGCCTCTTAGGAAAATAAGTCAGATTCAAGCTATGCTACTTACTTCCTGCCTGACGAGGAGGAAGTTTTTTCACTTTCCTGTTCATTACTTTCCTAAATTGTGAATTGCTAAGGAGGCTGGTTTTGAAGGCCAGAGACTGCAATTCCATTATGCCTAAAAATCTGAAGATTGAATTTAAAAATCAAACTCTATATTTTGAATGGAGTCTTTGGAGCACAATACCATTTTTTTTTTCTCCTTGGGGTATAGTTGCTTTACAATGGTGACTTAGTTTCTGCTGTACAACGATGTGAATCAGCTATGTGTATACATATATCCAGAGTTTTCTTAAAAAACTAAAAGTAGAGCTACCATGTGACCCAGCAATCCCACTACTGGGCATATACCCTGAGAAAACCATACTTCAAAAAGACACATGCACCCCAATGTTCATTGCAGCACTATTTACAATAGCTAGGACATGGAAGCAACCATTGACAGAGGAATGATAAAGAAGATGTGGTACATTATATATAATGGAACCTTACTCAGCCATAAAAAGGAACAAAATTGGGTCATTTGTAGAGACTAGATGGACCTAGAGTCTGTCATACAGAGTGAAGTAAGACAGAAAGAGCACGATTCCATTTTGAAGTGCACTTCTAAGTTACATCCGGAAATATGGGAGCTCTAGGTAGAGAGGAGCAGTTTTCGAAATGGCACCTGACTCTGTGAATACTAGGGACTCCTCTTCTTACGGCTGAAATTACTTACAAATACCATGCAAACCATGCGGGGTGGGCCGGGGTGGGGGGGTGGGGGGGTGGGGGGGGGTGGGGCGGGCAGCGCTGCACACGGCTTGTGAAAGAAAAATGAACCAGGTTGTGGTTTTAAGGTAAAGCAGTATGCACAATACCCCTTCTCCTTCACTGCATCCTCAGAAAATGTTTCCAGAAACTCGTTGCTAACCATGTTTATGGCAGAGGCTTTTGTCTCACTTGGGATTAGAGTCTGTTGTTATATAGCACTTAAAAGCCACTGCAGGAGCACCTCAAACTTCCCCATTTCTTCCTCCACTGGCCTTCCTACTTCAGTGGGTCAGCAGAGGGGGGGTAGGGGCAGGTTACTGTCTGGTTCCCCAGTTCACAAGTGGGGATACTGGACTTTTTGTGCAGGATATCACCTCTCTAGTTACATGTCTCCCTGACCCCATCCTAGGTGACTGGTTTGAGGGTCCACTTCATTTGAGAAATGGAAGATGTGGCAGGGTGAATTTTTGGTGGGTTTCAGCTGACAGCTGCATTTTACTGACCCCATCTCTGTAGTTTCTCTATTTTTCTTTCCATCAATCAGAGGCTCTCAAATATCACTTCTTTCCTCCAATGTTTCCTGTTTAGAAAAGAATACCACTACCAACTCATTGCTGCTTCTTCCTCTCAATTTAAAGGAAAACATACAACATGAGTTGTTAGTTTGTTTTATTCACAGTCTTTCTCAGGACTAGAGCCTAAGAGATAGCTGCATAGGAGCTCTGAGAAGCTGCTTTGAAGGTTGGGGAGAGCCAGTGTATGTGTGATTTTTGTCTAGGAATAAGTACAGTCAAGCATCTTGGTAAAAGACTACTGGCAAACACAAAGAGCAGGTAACTCAAGGCAATGATTTTGGTGGTTTCCTATGTATGAGAAAATTCAAGAACCTGCATTTATTAAAATTCTGCGTGAGGTATACATCTTAACTATCTAAGAGGCCTGCTGTGGAAAGCACAGAGCATCCGGTTATCAACTTAATTTCCTCCCAGAGTGCACTGTCAGTCATTGATGACATCAGGTTTTGGCTTAATCCTTGTAGACCTGTGGGGGAGGGGTGATAAGCAAAAAAAAAGCAAAACCGCTCTTTGTTCTTTGTTTACTTACCCAAGGTCTTTTCCTTAGAAAGGGTTATGCCTTGCAGAACAGTGTATCCAAAGGGGACTAAGGAATAGAAATTTGTAAATGCCTAGAGAATTTTTTTAGTTTTGTAACAAGCAGCCTTCTGCTGTGTTTAGATATGGATAGAAAGGAAGGGAAAGAGAGGAAGGCAACTTGGTGAAAAGAAGAGTCTACAATGTTGGGCTTGACTTGCCAACTTGTCGGGAATCTAGAGAGAGTGGAAGAGGTAGCAGGAGGCAAATGGAAGCAAATGCAAACTCAAGCAATATTCTTAAGGCATGTGTGACTCTGGCCTGTTAATATTTCTGTGCTGGAGTTTCCTCATCTGTGAAATGGGATAATTTTAGTATGTACCACACAGTGTTGTTGGGAGGCTGAAATGCTTGGAAATCACATAGTAGTAAGCATTTTAAAAAATTATTATTATTATCATTATTATTATCGTTACTGAATGCAAGTTCATGTGTCCAACGCACAGTGAGGCCAAACAATAATGAAACACTGGACTTTGGAGCAGAGAAAGATTTATTGCAGGGCCATGCAAGGAGTCAGGTTGCTCATGCCCTCAAAACCTTGAATTCTCCTAAAGGCTTCAGCAAAACAGTTTTAAAGGCAAGATGAGGGAGGGGCATGGTTGGTTGTTGCAAACCTCCTGGTGTTGGAATTCTTTGTTCTTACAGCTGTCCGTGTATGTCAGGTCATGATATTCCTGTAAACTTCCAACAAGACAATTGTTGTTCTCTGTTCTGCAACTTTTGATCTCTCATCCTATGAATGGACCCTTAGCGGTTAGAGCTTTGGGAATAACCTATTCTGTATATTTCAGCCTGTAGACAACATTCTTTTACAAAGCACAGGCAACAAAGCACAAAGTTTAAACTAAAAGGAAAAGATTTAATATGGACTCAGATTTGTTCTTTCAGGGTTTGGTATTAACTAAATTTTAATATGTTTTTATATTAGCTATTTCTCAGAAGTACTAGTAAAATGAGATATTTTGCTAGCTTTCCAGCAAATTGAAAATAGCACCTCCCAGTGGCTGATACCTTGTAAGAGTCAGGTAAAGTAATAGGAGTTTTAAGATTGTTTTCATGCCCACAGCCTTTCCATGAGGAGAGGTTTATAGGTGGAGAAACTGAGGCTTAGAAATCCAGTGTTGTGATAACTCAGCGAGTAGCCACTCTATATTATTGATGTTAAGGGTACAGAAAAGTTTTCAACCCTTTGCCCTGGTGTGCTCCAGGAAGAGTGTGAGACAGGCTGCTTTGTTTCTGACAATGCCTGATACATAGTAGTTGCTCAATAAACATTGAAGGCATGGTATGGAAGTGACTGGCTTCGGTGAGGAAGGTCCTTGGCCCCAGCTCGGCCAACTCTGAGTCTATGACTCTAGCCACTGTGCTTTCATTTCCAGATAATTTAGTCCTTTTAGTACTAATATTTCAGATGTCAGGGATGATGTCTGCATCATAGAAGCTACCGTTCTTATGTGGGTTACTGTATGCTGGACACAAGAACTATAGAGCTGGCAGCTCCAGGTTGCATTGTGCACTCTGGGCTCAGGGATCTCTAGTGAAAAATGAGTAGACAGACCACCTGGGCCAGGCCCTGCCTTCCTCTCCTTGGGGGGCCACAGACCCCGTGAAAACCGTGCCTAGAGGGCCTGCACTGGAAGGTGGCCACGTCGAAGCCCGTGCCCAGTGGAACCAGGAAGCGGTGTCAGGGCACACTGTGTTTTATGTTGCTTTCCAGGGCGGGCCGGGGACAGATCTGTAGCTATTTCCAAAGCTGGGGAAACAGCCCTTGAAATCTGAGTTCAGGAAAATTCATCCTGTTATTTTTAACCTATTACATTTTATGCAGAGCACTGACCAGAGAAGAGGAGGGGGAATGGGGACTAAGCAAGCCTCCCGACTCTTTGCTTTCTCAGGCCCAGGTCCCTTTGTCCACTTTTCAGGGCCTCCTGCCATCTGCCCCCACCTGCCTCAAGCCACTTTCCCCTGGGACCCCACAAGCTCCATCTGTTCATCTAAATCTCCTTAAAGACCCAGCCCGAGTCCCCCCTTGATGACAGGGAGGTGATATTTAGTGGCCTAGCTGTATGTCAGACCCTCTGTTAAAGCCCTTTGTGTACAACATCTGATTCAGTTCTCACCCTGTGCAGTGGCTACTAATACGCCCATTTTACTGCTGAAGAAACTGAGGCTCAGAGAATTGAAGCAGCTTGCTCGACATCTAATTACCAAGTCTATGTGCTCACGGAGGCCCATTTCTACCAGGATTCCCAGCTCGGGGGGCTCCACGTTGTACTCCATGCAATGGAACATAAGGCTCCCTCAGCTAGGGGGCTGAAAAGGAGGGGGCAGTACCAGGAGAGCAGGGAGGGTCAAAGAACACTCTCGAGAATGTCGGACCCTGGGCTGCTAAATTTGTTACTGAATCCAAGCTCATTCTGCTCACCATACAAGAGGCCAAACCATCAAGAGATGAGTTGTTGGGGAAAGGAATAGCTACTTTATTTGGAAAACCAGCAGATCAGAAAGATGGTGGACTAGTGTCCCAAAGATCCATCTTCCCTGAGTTAGAATTCAGGCTTCTTTTATACTAAAAGGGGAGGGGATGTGGCTGGTTGTTCCAAACTTCTTGGTGCTGGAATCCTTTGTTCTTGCATCTGTTCACATAGGTTAGGTCACAGTGTTCTTGTAAACCTTCCACAAGACAAATGTTATTCTCTGTTCTGCAACTTTTTATCTCTATATGGGTGAAAAACATTACACCCTTAAAGGTCAGAGCCTTGAGAATTGGCTGTCCTGTATATTTCAGGCTATAGGCAACATTCTTAACTTGTAGCAAAAACAATAGAATATCAAGGTTAAAGTAAAAGAAACAAGGACTTCCCTGGTGGCACAGTGGTTAAGAATCTGCCTGCCAATGCAGTAAACATGGGTTCAAGCCCTGGTCTGGGAAGATTCCCACATGCTGTGGAGCAGCTAAGCCCATGAGCCACAACTACTGAGCTTGTGTGTCACAACTATTGAAGCCCCTGCGCATAGAGTCTGTGCTCTGCAAGAAGAGAAACCACTGCAGTGAGAAGCGTGCGCACCACAATGAACAGTAGACCCCCCCCTCTCTGCAACTAGAGAAAGCCCACATGCAGCAACACAGACCTAATACAGCCAAAAATAAATAAATTAAATAAATAAATAAATAAATAAAAGAAACAGATCCAATATGGAGTCATATTTGTTCTTCTCTATTACAACTTTCTTGTTGACTTTATTGATTTGATGGAATCTTGGAGCCAAAAGGAACTTTACAGAGGATCTCATTCAACCCGGTTCCCTTCTGCAGCATGAATTTGCCTCTACAACATCCCCTCCAACTGGTTACTCTGCCTACATGCACAGAAATGGCAACAATAAGAAGCCAGAGAATCTTCAAGTACATGAGGATGTGAGGACTATCTTTGTTTCAATGGGGTTTCCATAGAATAAGAGAAACTGACAGGTAATAATGTGGAGAGGCAGGCAGAGCCAGACAGTATAATAACAATAATAAAAAGAACAATAATCATGACCATAATAATGGCAGTAATAGTAGGAAACATTCTTGAATGCTTATTGTATACCAAGGAGCCTCCCATGAAATACCTCCTTTAATCTTCAACCCTATGATAGAGACACTGCTATTTTCCTTCATCTCAGGTGTGGGAATCCTTGAGATATTAATACATTTCCAAAATCATATGTCACTGCCCACACAGTGAAAGCCAGATGCAGAATTTGAACTCTGACTAGCTGGTTAAGAAGTCATTTCATTTAAGCATTACGTACTTCTCTAATCCTAAACTAAAGACTTTAGCCTTTTTCTATAGGCCAATGCATAAAGTTACAATCTATCTCATTAAACCACCAAGGTCTTCATCATTAAAACTTCTATATATAACTATTAAAATAATAGATCATATAAATTAAAAATTTGCCTGCCCCAATTTTCAAGTTATATTACAGAAACCCAATCTGCTCTCTTTGCATCCTCCTAAAAATGTACTTGCAATAGACAGTTCTATATCCAGAGTATTACTAGTTTTACACAGCTTTTTACTTCTTTAATATTTTCCCAGCAGTCATTCATATTGCAATGGTTAAAAAATAGGTCAAATAATATATTGAAATTGGAAGCAATACATATTCCCAATGGATTTCTGTGTTAACAATTATAACATGTTATACCATTGTGAAACAAATCATCACTAGCAAGTAATAAATGTTCTTATATTTAATGTGCTTTGTCTGTGAACATCAAAGATTTTCCATAGAATATGACTCTGCACCATCAGCAGAAAATACTGACTGTATGATAAGAAAAGTAAACCACAGGTAATAGACAACCAGCCAAATTAAAGAGGAAACTCAAAGCGTGCCAAGATGAACCTCTTGGCTAATGCTGACAACTTCCTCTCTCCAAGGCTGGTTTCATAGTCCTGTGACCTGTGTAGTCACACAAAGCCCCACACTCACAAAGGCTCTTTACTTGGCTTAATGCTTGCTACTGCTATCTTGAAATTCTTAATAATTTTGAACAAAAGACTCCACGTTTCCACTTCACATAAGGTCCCCAAGTTTGAAGTCTACCCTGACCCTCTCATTCTTGTTCCCTGAGCACCCCCAGTGCCTCAGGCTTTTCCTAGAACCTAGGTGCATGTGAGGCAGGAAAAACGGGGTCGACCCAAGGACAGCTTCCTCATTTATAGGAATTAGGCAGAAGGCAAAGCTACCTCCTTGTTTTGCACTTGATGAGGTCATGACACATGGAGGAATGGCATCTAAAACAGAAACTTTGTAGCATCTGATCAAGAAACTCAGACCATGGAAACCAGAGGTCCCCAACCTTTTTGGCACCAGGGACTGGTTTCATGGAAGACAATTTTTCACGGATGGGGTGTGGGGATGGTTCAGGCGGTAATGTGAGTGCTGGGAAGTGGCTGTAAATACAGATGAAACTTCACTCGCTGGCCCACTGCTCACATCCTGCTGTGCGGCCTGCTTCCTAACAGGCTGCAGACCAGTAGTGGACTGGGGCCCGGGGGGTGGGGACACCCGATGGAAACCATGGAGCATGTGCAAGAAAAATGCACAGGTGGCTTATGTCCCTGTACGACCTTCCACATGTGGCGCTTGAGCAATAAGGTAATATTTAAGGGAAAACAGCTCTTAGAGTGCACTGTCAGGTTTAAGAAATAAATGTGCAAGACTGGGGATGGATGCAAGCTGGTGCAATCCAGGCCACACCTCAACCCTACAATCATTGAATGTTCCACCACAATCAAAAAGACCCCACCCATTCAAAGGGCTAAAAATAACATAAAAGGGAATCCAAAAACCCTGCAGTGTGCCCCTCAGCCCCAAGGACACTCGCACTCTTTTCTGATTGTGTCCTTTTGCTTCTGCCCTGAATAAACTGCTTCTCTGTTCTCTGCTCCTCAGCCTCAGTGTGTGTGTGTGTGTGTGTGTGTGTTTGTGTGTGTGTTTTCCCCTCTGTGTTCCTCACTGAAAATCTTTTTGGACCAGTTGAACAAGAGCCTGGGCTTTTGATAAAGCTTTTCCAGGATCACACACACACCAGTTCTCGTCCCTTCCTTTTTGCCAGGTTATTTTTTCTTATCCAAGGGATGCCTGCAGTGATCAGCTTACTTGCCCATCAGAATTAACTGGCACATACCAAGCTCAATGAAGGAGCAAGTGTTTACCAGCATCTCTACCCATTTCTCTAGTTCTCTATGATGGCTGTCCTCACTAGAGCCTTCCCAGGGAAAGAATCCCATAATTGCCATAAAGGAAGAAGAAGTGGATGCCATGCTTTCACACAAAGGCCAAACATGGGGCAAGTGGAAGCACCAGGAAAAGGATACATAAATTCTAGTTTTATACTATGCCAAATAGAGAAAGTCACCAATGGAATTAAAAACAGTCTGGGAATTGATGAACTGAATAACTCTGCTTTTGATGTTTAATTTACCATTTACTTCTGCATCTTTTCTTTTGCATAAATTCCAGTCTACAGCAGTAGCTTACCTTAAAAGTGTTTAGGCACCAGCCCAAATGAACCAGCCATTTGGATGTCTGTTGGAAAAAAAAAAAAAAAAGACCAGCTTATAGGGGTCACCTTACATTTTAGGGTTTACTAATTCCTTATGTAATTCATATTTACCTGGTGTTTTTTTTAACTCTCTCAAAGCATTGTCTAATCTTTTCTGTCATTTTTATCCTTAAAGCACAATTATGCAGATTTATCTGCATGTATTTCACAGAGGCTGAAACTCAGCATGGAAAGGTTAAATGACCTGCCCAAGGGTATTTAGCTGGTTAGCAGAGTCAAGACCACAAAACTTCTTACTTCCAACTCTAGGTACATAGTCCTTTAGACATGATTTTAGGTGCTAGATATAAGATAATCCATACTTCAAAAGGAAAAATGTAATGTAGGAAAAAAGAAAGCCAAATTCAGTCTTTCATGAAATTCAGTCTTTTAAGGGCAGTATTTTCTTAACTGTAAGATGATATCGATTCTTGAATTTTTCTCAGTGATAACACACAATAACATCCCTGGTTTTATTGTAACATTGGCAGTGGTAAATGATGACTGTTCATCTTGTCTGTTAGTTAGTTCTTGTTATCTAAAGATCCATTTAGATTTGAAAGTGTGTGGCTTCCAAGGACTTAAATTTAGTCAGTCATGAAAATGGCTTCCTTTTCTTAACTACTTACAGTCCTGAGTACAGAGCGTGAACATACATTTGGACTCAGTGCTTCTATTTTTCTGTAGATAGATAGGTAGATAGATAGGAACATAATTTTAGTTTGGGTCACATATATCAAACCAGTATTTTATTATATTAAACTAGTGCCAGGTACATCTACAGAGTGTTTGTCAGAACCAGGCACTGTTGTATGTGCATTTTTATCCCCCAAATACTACTGTTGTGAAGGTATAGTGAGTGTCCTGTTTTGTAGAGAAAAAAAGTAGGACTCAGAGAAGTAACTTAGCCACTTAGCTAGTAAGACTGACCATTTAATATCAAAGCTATGAGTTTTATTTTTTAGCATTTTATTTGCCCCCCACCCCTGCCTGCAACCCAACAGGGGCAGTAAGTAAAGAGAAGTTGAGATATTGCAGAAACTAACATCTGTAATGTTAGATACTGTGTATTGCTTTATTGAATCATCTCAATAACCCCATAACCTTGGTTTTAGGATGATCATTTTATAAATGGAAAAGCTGAGACTTAAGAAGTTAAACAACTTCCCAAAGATCAGAGTTTCAGGCTGAACTGACATTGCATCCTGGTCTGCTTCTAAAGTCTGTCTTGTAAGGTTTTCCTCATTGACTCAAAATGATGAAGAAATTTACCCAATGAGGCTCTCTCTACTTGTTCCCGGCTGACAACAATGAAAAGAGTCAGAAATGCCTCTGATTGGCCAGAACACGAGAAAGAAAAGTAAAACCTCTCAGATGCCATTATTGGAAGTATATATTTGTATAGCCTTTTCAAAGGTATCAGTGGCTCTCACAATTAAAATAGCATTTCCTGTTTGTCCCAAATGTTCTGATGTTAGGATTGTTTTCTATGGCCATATTTGAACACTTTTGCAAGGATATACATAGAGTTGACCCTTGAACAATGTCTGCAATACACTCTCTATGATCCTCTGTATAAAATAAAATAAAGTGAATCTCATAGATTTCCACAATTTCCAAGAGGGAATTTAAAAAAATACTAACAAACTATGATGGTTAATTTTATGTGTCAACTTGATTGGTCCACAGAGTCCCCAGATATTTGGTCAGATATTATTTGGGGGTGTGTCTGTGAGAATTTTTCTGGAAGAGATTAACATTTGATCTAACATTTAACATTAATATTGGAGTGAGTACAGCAGGCTGCCCTCCCTAATGTGTATGGGCCTCTTCCAGTGAATTGAAGACCTGAATGGAACAGAAAGGCTGAGTTAGAAGGAACTTCTCCTGTCTGACTGCTTGAGCTGAGCAATGGTCCATATAGTCTGGACTCAGACTGAAATGTTGGCTCTTCTTTGTTTCAAACCACTTGTTCTCCTGGGCCTGTAGCATGGTGACTTGTGACTTCTCAAGCTCCACCATCATGTGAGTCATTTCCTTATAATGTATACTGATATTATATTATATTATAATGTATGATATCATATCATATATATGGTTATGATTCTCTGGAGAACCCTTACTTCTACAAAGAGGTTACCTCTGCAGAAGAGGAATAGTGAGTCCTCTAACATTTATATTTTTACCCAAACATTTATTTCATTGATATTTATAGTATTTTAAATATTATATTAATATTGTTTTTATAGTTTGGTTTTATTTTATGTATTTAGAAATTATATACATAGTTGTAAATACATATACATTTATAAAAAATATTTATCCTGCCCAAGAAACTTCACAAAGCCAATAAAAGACAATTGAACCAGTCTTAGAAAACAATGAATTCTGACTGTTATCTTGATCAAAATATGGACAGCTATGGAGCACAGGCACAGTTAAAATACATTAATTACAGCATGAATGCTTTAGGTGTTTTACTATAAATGTGAGCACAACATTACATTTTGATGAACTGAACTGTATATTCAGCGACGTCTGAAACCACTCCTGGAATCATATAGTGATGTATGTGTGTGTCTGAATATCCAAATATTGGACTTCTCTAAATGGAGGCACCCTTGGCCACGTTGGATCACTATAAATGTGTACATTTGTACAGAGGCTTCATTTTTAGACGTCGCCATTATTTTCCATCTGCTAGTTCATTCTTGCCTCCTGACAGCCTGGGAAGGGTGTGATAGGACAGCTGACATCCCATTTAGAAGGGAAGAAATAGGACACGTGGTAAGTGACCTGCCCAAGGTCTCTCAGTGTGTAGAGAGACCAGAAGTGGGTCCCAAGTCTAACATGTTGGCTTCTGGCCTGGTGCCCCCGTTTATGTGCAAGTAAGTCTGTCAGTCTTCTCATTTCTTCTCCTAGGACTCCAAACAGACTTGCCCCAAGACTAGGTCCTGAGATCAAAGGAATAGTGGGCAAAGTTCTGAGGAGATAAGAGTTGCCAGATGTGGCTGAGAGTTCAGCCCACTGGAGAATGTGTAATATAAGCCCATGTAGGAGGAAGAACCCCAAAACTTGAGCTCACCTTTTTTAAGGTCTCCAAGGCAGTCATAAGGCTTGATCCAAACTCATGACCACAGTGTCAGAGGATGGAACCTTCATTCCTCATTGGGTAAGAGCACTGATAATATGATAACTTATATAGATGTTTCTGATCTTAAGTGTCATTCAAGATCATCGCAGAAAATCTGAAGAGTGTGATGATAACTGACATTATGGCCTGAATATTGCATATGGGGGACTAGTCTAATAATTTCTCATTTAATCTTCAGAACAAGGTTACATGGTAGATTTAGGTAAGAGGTAGTATTGCTATCCCCACTTTATAGAAGGGATCAGTTTACCTAACTTGTCCAAAGTTCCATTGTTAGTTTTTTTTTTTTTATACCATTTTAATGGATTTGAAATGCTATCTTGTTGTAAAAGTCTTTCTATGTTCTGGATATTAACCCCTTATGAAGGGTTTCATGGCTTCCCTTTTCACTCTGTTGATACTGTCCTTTGATGCACATAAGTTTTTAATTTTGGTATAACCCATTTTATCTAATGTTGTTTTTGTGCCAAGAAACCACTGCCAAATCCAACATCATAAAGCTTTTTCCCTTTTATTCTTCTGAGGGTTTTATAGTTTTAGCTCTTATGTTTAGGTGTTTGATCCATTTCAAGTTAATTTTTGCATATAGTGTAAGATTAGGATCCCAGTTCATTCATTTACATATGGATTTCCAGTTACTCAAACACCATTTGTGACAAAAACTATCAATTTCCTATTGAACAATCTTCACAGTCTTGTGAACATTAGTTGAGCCTATATATAAGGGTTTATTTCTGGACTGTTTATTCTGAGTCTTTGATCGCTATGTCTGTCTTTGTGCCAGCACCACATTGTTTGTATTATTGTAGCTTTGTAAATAAATTTTGAAATCAGGAAGTGAGAGCTCTGCAAATGTGTTCTTTTTCAAGTTTCTTTTTTTTGGCTGTTTAGGATTTCTTGAGTTTCAATATAGATTTTAAGATTTACTTTTCCATTTCTGCAAAAAACATCATTTGGATTTTGATAGGAATTGCAGTCTATCTGTAGATTGCTTTAGGTAGTATGGTCATCTTAACAATATTAAATATTCCAATCCATATATGTGAACACTGGCTATCTTTCCATTAATTGTGTCTTCATTCATTTCTTAGAATAATATTTTGTAGTTTTAAGTGTAGTTTTCCATCTCCCTGGTTGAGTTTATTCCTAAGTATTTTATTATTTTTGATACTATTGTAAATTGAATTGTTTTCTTTTCAAATTGTTTTCAGTGTACAGAAATGCAACCAATATTTGTGTTTTGACAAGTTTTCTGCAGCTTGCTGAATTTATCCGTTCTAACAGTTTCTGTACAATCTATAGGGTTTCTATGTATGAGATAATATTATCTACAACAGAAATATTTTTACTTCTTCCTTTGTTGTGAGGTTGTAAGTGACCCAAGGGTCACGTAGGAGCCTGGCGCTTAGAAGGGCCCTGTGCTTGGTCTAATGTTCTGATGCTGCCATCTTGAAATTCTTAGCCATTTTGAAGACGGTCACTGGGCTCACAAATTACATAATTGTCCTGACCCTGACATTGACAAGCTGTGTAACTATAAAATAAAGATAACAGTGAAGAACTTAGAACAGGGTGCACGACACTGGGAGTGATCAATAAATGAGACACATCATTATCCCCATCTCACACATGAGGAAACAGAGTCTCAGTGAGTTCATCAACGTCGCATGGCTGTCATATGATAGAAAGTGACACAATTCACTTTCACTTCTCTGTGACTGTGAACTTTCCTACATAGCCCTGGCTCTTAGCACGTGATCTTATCTGCTCTCAGTGTATTAACTATGTGACAGTAGTCAAGGCCTGTCCATACTTCTTTTACTCCTTTTTCTGAAGCTTTGAAAGTTAGCTGAGCATAGAACTGGTAATTCTCACATTTGAAAAATGCACATGTCAATGGAAATTATAAACAATCAACAATAAGAATGGAAGAAAGTTTTATTCTAGCCAAATTGAGAACTATAGCCTGGGAGACACAGATACAAGAAGCACTTGAATTGTGTTTCAGCAGACTACAAAATAGGCAAGGCTTTTATAGGTAAAAGCCACAAAATTACATAGTTCTTTGTCAAGAATTATAATTGGAGCTGGCAAGAAGTAAGGGTGCTTGTTAGGTAAGAGTTGATTGGAGTCAGAAATGGTTGTGTAGTTACAAGGGGAGACTTTGAGACCATAAGCTTGCAGCCGACAGTTGCTAGCAGATACTGTTTTGAGAGCAGCTGGTGGTATCCTTGAATTGGTACAGTTCAGAAAATTCAAGTTTTCACTGATGCAGGAAGATGTTTGAAATCACATCCACAATGGCCCTTCAGTTCCCTTTTGGATGCCTGAACTACAGTAACTTTGCTTTGATATTTAAATGCATTCTTGTCTTTAATGGTTAAAGCAGATGTACAATGCATGTTTGACAGCACATAAGATGTTCCAAATCATGTATAAGACAGAATGACTTCCCCATTCCTCAGTATGTGAAAATTTCCTCCATCAAGCACAGAGTAAATAAAGTTACTGGCATAAAGGCTCAAATCCATTTAAGAGATTTGCTGAGACAAAGATGGTGGCATTAGAGTTTGGGGCTCCTTGAGCCCATTCCCAGGATGTTTTTCTTCATTTTTAATGTAGAACTCATCTTCTTCTTCAAATAGGCTAACATGCTATTCTAAGGGAAAGACTGTTTCTGGCGACTAATGGGAAAACTGGCTCTCTGTAGGTAGCTCCAGAAGCTACCAAGAGATACTTTTAATTTCCCTGCAGCACTGACAGTTCAGCACCATGATTCCTGGTGGTAATGAAGTCAGTACTATTCCTAATGTCAGTCATTCATTTCTCTGTTCTTTTGTGAAGGAACCATGCTGGTTCCTCAGCAAAACTAATGAAAATACTATCTTGCCCTTAGGTGATAGACAAGGCTGACAGGTATGGCAAGAATTACAACTATTTGGTAAATGCTACATCCCGGGTATTATGGCCTCTCAGAGGAGAAAGCAAAGGCCTAGAAAGAGCAAGAAAAAGAAGGCTCCCTCAGTAGACGGAATTTGAGCTAACACTTAAGGAATGAGGAAGCCTGTAACAAATTACCACAGATTTAGCAGCTCAAAAAACACAAACTTATTATCTTATACCTCTGGAGGTCAGAAATCCCACATGGGTTTCATTGGACTAAAACAAAAGTTTCGGAGGCCTGTGTTCCTTTCTGTAGGCTGTAGAGAAAAATCTGTTATCATGCCTTTTTCAGTTTCTGGAAATCACTCACTTTCCCTGGCTTGTAGCTTCTTATTCCATCTGTAAATCTAGTAACACTGTATGTTTCTGACCATTCTTCCATAATCACATTTCCCTTTGACTATTCTTCCCTTCTCTTCTGCTTTTAAGGACTTCATGATTATATTGGGTGTATTCAAATAAGGTCATCTGATTTAGTAACCTTAAGTCCATTAGCAACCTAAATTCCTTTTTGCTCTGTAACATAATAAATTCATAGGACATGTGGATTATGATACAGATATCTTTGGCTATTATTCTGCATGCCACACCCAATTTATAAATTACTAATTTTGTGGCCTTGGGAAATTTTCTCCAATTCTCAGCCTGAGGCTTCTCACCTATAAAACGTAGAAATAATAGCCACTGTGCCCATTTCACAATGTGCTTCCAAGAATTTGAGATAGTGTATGTAAAATGCTTCAAAAATGTCAAAGTCCTATGTCCACATAAATATTCCTGTCAGGAGTAGGGAAAGGGGTGTAATATTTTGTGAATATTTGCTATATTCTAGGCAGGCATTTGTGTCTTAGATACCTTATGATAGGTTATCCCAGACAGTGCATACCTCTTTCCAACTTCATATTCAATGATATCACATTTGTATCTTGAAATTGCCCATGGTAGAAGTATTTTCACTATGTAAATCAACAAATTCTACAAACCCAGGCTTCCCCCCACTAAGAATAAATTGTTAAGCATTTACTGGAATACTATAGGTTTATCCCATTTACTTAAAAAATCTCCTACAGTGGTTATTACCTCCTAGTAGAGGCAAGCAAAGTGAAGTTTAGAGATAGTGATAAACCTTCCTAAGTTCACACAGCTGGTGAGTATGGAGGTGAATCAGCTTCTATCATCCCAAAACATTGGTCTTTCCATTACAACTCTGCAACACTGCCTAACCTTGAGAGATATAGATGTCTTCATGTCCAGGAGAATTAACGAATGTAACAGTATATGAAAATGTAACCATAATGCCTAAGGTGGTGTACTTGCATAGGCTGGGTGAGGAAATGAGGTTTCATCCGGCTCACCCAGGTTGCTGCCTACATTGGTGGCACCTGTGTATTAGCCTTTATATAGACTTGATCTAAATTGTATTAAAAGCCATCTGCTTCAGAGTTTAGGCAACATATAAAAACAATGAATACTATCAACTACAGAGGTTTAAAGAAATTTGATGCAAACAAATTGCCAGGTCGCTCAAAAGTCGAAATTCTACTTGGCTTATTTTTGGACAATGAGAAAGTGTTTGAAAGTCAAAATACAAGCAGTTAACTCAAAAATGACTAAGGTAAGAGTATGTTGGTATATTAACCTTTGTGGAGCACAGTTAATGGTGTCCATTCCAGGGGGAATATAGTTGACTTGCTCTATACTTGATTTATGGAGGGCTCCACTGCTTCAGTGAAAATGGCAGCCACTGAGGCAGGGCTGGAAGAGAAGTAATGGTATATTGAGAAGTATCAAGAAGGATGAGTTTCACATAAGCACAAGGGAACATCTCACTTTCTCCCTCAGTCAAACTGGACACTTTTAGGGAATAGGTATTCATAAGCTTTCCTCTGTTTTTCAAGTCTTAATTACAAAAATAAGCAGCTTTGTATAGTCTGGATCCATTGGATGGAGACTTGAGCTCTATGAGTTTATTAAGTTTTTTTGTTTATATATATATCGTATAAATAAGGTGGGTGAGGGGCTGTTACTAGAATGCAGAGGGTAGAGGCCAAGGCTAAACATTGTATAATGCATAGAAAATTTTCTCCACTCCAACAAAAAAGAATAATCTATTCCAAAACGTCAGTAGAGCCAAAGTTGAGAAAACCTGTGCTAAAGTGTATCACCATCACCTCAAACTCAACATATCAAAACTCAAGGCCAGTTTACCCGTTTATCTGTATCTACAGTTGTTTTCCCCATTGTCCTCTTAACTCTTTCATTTATTCGTTCATTTAAAACTTAACACAAATAAGGCCTTACTATATACCATGTATTATGCTAGATACTAGAGATGTGATGATAAATAAGACATATCTAACATCTGCCTTGAAGGATTTTATAGGTCAGTGGGAGCCACCAACTGTAAACGTACAATTAGCATGGGATATTAAAATTCTGATGGAGGGAAGTGACATAAAGATGGACTGACTCTGTCTGAGATGACATAGGAGTTTGATCTTGAAAGATAAGTAGCATATTGCGAAGCCAAAAAAGGGAGAGACTATACACCAGATGGAAGCAATAGGGTAAAGTCTGGAAAGGATAAATCATCTTTTAGGAAAATAGAACTGTTTAGTAGGGCTGGGACAAGACAAACTAGGTGACAAAAGGTTTAGAAGATGTTTTGAGTAAGCAAAGTGGAGGTCAGGTTAAGAAGAACTTTGTATGTAATGGTAAAGCTCTGGTATTGGTTATCTAGCTCAGATTACGCCAAAACTTTGCAATTTGAAACAACAATAAACATTGATTATCTTACACAGTTTCTTTGGGTCAGGAATTCAGGAGTCAAGAAATTTGTTTGGGATCAGGATTTTTCATGAGGTTGTGATCAAGGGCAGCAGTCATCTAAACGATTCACTAAGGCAGGAGGATCCATTTCTAGTCACTCCCTATTCTCTCCCCATCCCACCCTCCAACCCCTGATGTCAACTAATCTACTTTCTGTCTCTATGGAATTGACTACTTTGGAGATTTTTATTAATGGAATCATATTATATGTGGTTTTTTGAGCCTGGATTTTATCACTAACTACAATATTTTTCAGGTTCTGCATTCCTTAGTATGGCTGATGAATATTCCATTGTGTTGTTATATCACATTTTGTTTATCTATTTATCAGGCAATGGATCTTGGCCATTTTTAAGCCTATTTTAGGACTCAACAATGTTCTTTGCATATACTGGTTGTTCAGCATTCATTAAAGTACAAATACTGAACTGAAGAGAAAGGTAACTTAGAGATACCAAACATGATGATTTTATCTTTTTGCTAGGCCTCACATTAGTGAAGGGAAGAATGAGTATGTGGCCTTGAGAAAGAAGAGGTTTGGAATGTGTGAGACCTATTCTATCTCAGTAGAAGTGGGTCTGAGGATCTAATTATAGCTAAAGTGTTAATGCTTGAATGCTTTGCTCCTATAACATGTAGCAACGAGCATTGTGTGGATGGTTTCCAGTACCATGGTAGGACCAGCTGGAGCATAGAGTCCTGGTAGGCCTCCTAGAGAGTCCTTCACACACACGGATGTTGACTGCTGGAAAACAGCTGCTCCTACCCACAACCTTCTCTTCCTTCCCCTCTTTCACCCTGAGGAAACATGCTCTCCTGAGGCCTGGTCTTGGAGAGGGGAGGGCAGGCAAGTCACTACTGGTTCAATGACTCCCCAAAAGTGTGCTTTGACACACTGGCATCTGGTGCACACAGTAGATGCTCACTTAATTTCTTTTGCATGAACAGGGTAGAATATTTGTGTAGGAACTAGCTGCATCAAAAGAGTTGAGATGTCCCTCTGAGATGGAGTCTCCACTTGGCAGGAAATGGTACTGGGAGTGCGGAGGAGGATCTGTCTGGGTGGGACTCCCCAGGTTGCTGATAAAACTCTATCCTGCCAGATTCCTCCCCCATGAACAAGATGATTCTACCTTTCCTCTATCTTCAATTTTCCTCTACCTTTCCTCTAACTTATTTGTCCTTTGCTGAGGACAGTGGGAAGATCTTGGTTTGCCTAGTAGTTTTAACATTGAGGTAGATTTCAGAGCAAAGAAACCCTAGCATTTCCATGAGAAGATGTTGGACAGATTTCTAATAGCATCAGGGAGAACTATGTCTGGAGCTTTATGGAAGCAGGTCCTGCACCCAGTCTTATTGCAGGTCAGAGATCATGAAGAAGCAATGAAGTGAATCTCTGTCCTGGGCCACATGGCAGATCTTTGCTGTCTCAGGCTTCTCCCCTCCTGCCACCAGGTAACACTACCTGTCTCCATCATTACTCAGTTGATGGATCACATCAAGTGGAGTAAAACTTATCTTCAACAATACATCCCTATGGGTTTTCTCACAGTTCATTCCACGGATCACCATTCAGTGAAATCTTGTATTGTGTAGTTTGTATGATCAAAGCACTGCATATGCTAAATATGCTTTCCTAACCCTCTCTCCTGCTTCCCAACAGACCCCACACTACCAAGAGGGCTGGAGACTTTTACAACACACCCGCACACACAGCATGTTTTGAATGGCAGGCCAAATCCATGCCAACTGATCATTTCTACTAATTACTCAAGAAGGAAACTCAAGATGGACTCTGAGCACACAGTCTATTTTATTTTGGTAAATGACAATCATCAATTCTTCTTTGACTCTGTCATCCATCAGTTCTTTCTACCAAGACAGTTGGACAGGTTCCATAAACATTTAGAATACATAAGCTCTTTGACCCAGTAATTCCACTTCTAGACCAGTACTTCTCAAACTATCTGGTGAAAGACCAGATTTTAAAGAATGTTCAATGTGTCATTAATCTCTGAACATGGATGTCATATCCATGTCAAATCGATATAAACCTCTCAATTTTTCTATTTATCTCATCAAAACCCAGTAACATCTAATTCAGAGACCAGCATCAATCTGCAGACCATTCTTTTAGTACCACTGCTCTAAACAACCTCATTTGATAAACATACTGTCACGTGAACACAAAGACATAAGTATCATAGAACTGTCTGTAACACCAAAATATTGGAAGCAATAAATGTTCAGCAATAGAAGACCAGAAAAATACCTTGTGGTACACTCTTATAAGGCAGTACTAAGCCACAATTTAAAAGGAAAAATATACACTCTAAGAAATATTAAGTGAAAAGAATAAAATGTAGATCAGTACTGTAAACTATGCTTCTCTATGGTAAAAGCAATTAATGGCTTAAATATACAAACTGAAAACTTCTAAGTTGTGGCAGAGACTGCTACCAAATCCTTTCTCCCTTTCTTCCACAGTTAATTACATTCTGTTTTTCATGCCAGTGTCTTCAGTGAGGAATAATTGAGTTTCCAGAACGAATGTTTTTAATTAACCACTGGTTTCACTATCATCACTTTATTAAGATGTCTACTAAGGGACTTCCCTGGTGGCACAGTGGTTAAGAATCCACCTGCCAATGCAGGGAACATGGGTTCCAGCCCTGGTCTAGGATGATCCCACATGCCACGGAGCAACTAAGTCTGTGTGCTGCAACTGCTAAGCCTGTGCTCTAGAGCCCGTGAGCCTCAACTACTGAGCCCGAGAGCCACAACTACTGAAGCGTGTGCACTTAGAGCACATGATCCACAACAGGAGAAGCCACCCTAATGAGAAGCCCACACACCGCAGCAAAGAGTAGCCCTTGCCTCAACTAGAGAAAGCCTGCTCACAGCAATGATGACCCAATGCAGCCCCCCAAAAAAGATGTCTGCTAAGGAGAAGATAAAAAGACTTTTTACTATTTTCATTAACTTTTGATCCTGTCAACATAAGACTGTCAAAGGGCATAGAATCTCAATTACTAATGCTACGGAAAAAAATCTACATTTACTTGTCATCAGCAATCAGGGAAGAGAGGAATGAATTTCTGCTAGAGAACAGATTATCAACAGAGATGAGTTTTTACTGCACCTCATATTCTTCTTAATATATCCCCTCATGGAATGATCTAGAGTTTAGATATATGTGTCTCTTGGCTTCAGCAACACAATTGCAAATATCCTCCCATAAATTTATTATGGTAATAAAACAGTGACACAACTAAAATTTTCCTTGGCAAACTTGCACCAACTGTCATTTTGTCTATATTAAATAAGGCTATGGAACACCATTTTGTTCTCTTCCTTAGAAACAAATATTTAAAATAATTCACTGTACAAGGTTACTTGGAAACTATATTTAAGGAAGGAAGATATATGGGAAGTTTGTTTGTTTTTTCCTTCTGAAGGAATTTAATTCTTTTTGTCCTGAGATAATGCCTAGTCATTCTCAGGTAAATTTCATATTAAGCCTCTTCAAAATTCATGTTGTTGTTTGTGGATAGAGGGTGCTATAGACAGTGGTGGAGGAACTACAGGGAGTAGAAAGCCCAATAATGTTTTATTTGGGAAAATTATGTAAAGAGTAATAAGGAGTAGATATCCTAATTTTCTGACCCTGAGCAGAAAGTAAGATTAAGTTAATTTCTGTATTAATAATTATGTTAATGTAAAAATATCATGAAAATTGATTCCATTGTGATTTCTTCCAAAAAACAGAAAAGGAAGTCTCAAAAAATCCAGTAGAAATGGGAATTGTTTTTATATTACAGGTCTGTCTCCTAACTGTATTCTTGTCATATAGTAATTATGAGAAATATACCATTTTTAATCATTCATTTTAAGATTTACAGTAATGACAATTGACAGATATTCTAAAGGATTGTAACTTAGCTGTAACCATTTAAAAAAATAGTTAAGAACTAGAAGACACTTTAAAAACTCAGTCCACCTCAGGATTCAAATACTATCTAAATTTTAGAAGTGAAATATTGAGGTCAGTATTTGTAATAAATAATTGTAAAAGACAAACTAATGCAACCACCATTAAAACTACATAGCCATGGATATATAATAAGTATCAACAGCAAATTAACACATCGAAACTATTCACTAGGAATGTAAAAATGCTCAGATATTGAAAAGAAAGTGTGGTAAGTAGGTTTCTTAAATGTCCCCAGTGTTTCCCACTTCCTTGTATAAATACAAGCATATTTATTTATACCCTTGTATAATTCCCTCCTTCAATGTACAGATTGTTATACCGTGAATCATCTGCAGTTAAGATGACATTTTTCAGATTCTGCCAAATCAAGCCTTCCGCCTGAGGGTTGTCAGGCCACTGGAGGATGGAGGTCTTGCAGATCCTTTGCCACAGCCTCAAATACTGTCAGTGCTACAACACTGGCTCCAGAAGAATAAAGACAATCACATCCATATTCTCAACTATTAGGCTCTGCAAGGCCAAGTAGAATGCGGTTTTAAAGTTCCAGTTTTTGGCATACTTTTTAGTTAAAACAAATATTGTTTTCCTGCTTTGGTTGTTGCTCTGCATGAGGTTGTCGATGATGGTGAGTCTGGTTCCCAATCCCTTTCCTCTAAACAGAGGAGCACATTTTTTTTTTAAATTTATTTAATTTTTAAATTTATTTTTGGTTGTACTGGGTCTTCGTTGCTGCACGCAGGCTTTTCTCTAGTTGCAGCGAACAGGGACTACTCTTTGTTGCAGTGCGTGGGCTTCTCACTGCGGTGGCTTCTCTTGTTGCGGAGCACAGGCTCTAGGCGCACGGGCTTCAGTAGTTGTGGCACTCGGGCTCGGTAGTTGTGGCTCCCGGGCTCTAGAACACAGGCTCAGTAGTTGTGGCGCACGGGCTTAGTTGCTCCGCGGATGTGGGATCTTCCCGGACCAGGGCTTGAACCCGTGTCCCCTGCATTGGCAGGCGGATTCTTAACCGCTGTGCCACCAGGGAAGCCCCAGAGGAGCACATTTTTGTCCTCACTCTCTTCCAGGTGGAAGCGCAGCTCATTAATCACCCAGTCCATGACAGAGGCATCTTTAGTGTCATAAGAAACGTAAGCATCATAGAAAGTCTGGGATGTGGAAAGAAACCTGTAGCCTTAGCTAAGCTCACATGATACAGAAACCAAGCAACCCAGTAAAACCAATGATGAACCAGGGCAGCCAGCATAACTGAGATGGTGACAAAAAAGGTGAAGAAACATAATATTGCTGCAATGGTATCTGAAACACAAGTTGTGTGCTCTAGACTCACAATACTCTTGCCTTGTTGATCCCCAGGACTGGCGCAAATGACATCTGTCAATCTGGGAATTGTGATGTTCAGATACCCATTCTCGAAAATCTCTGATGTCACAGGTGTGGGAGGCATGCAGTCTTAGCCAGACATAACTCCTGGTGGAGACAGTATGTCTCTCGCAAAAAGCAAATTCACTCAAGGGCTTTGCCCCCTTGACTTGGAATGCACTCTTTGTCCCAGGCCTGAGGGATGTAAAAGAGATCAGCAAAGCTATCTCAAGCCAGGAGACCTCAGGGAACTGAGAGTCCTGGTTGTTCCTTATGGCTGGGGGCTGTGTGTGTGCCTGGTTAAGGGAAGATAATGTTCAAGGATAGTTGTTGTAAACTTGTTGACGTCCATGATAGTGACTGAACTGAGACGATAAGCAATTCTATGGGTTCATTGTCTAATAATGAGCTCCTCTTCTGTGTATGTAAGATTCAGTAAATTCTAAATAAAGTGCCTTACAACCATCAGTTGTCTAGGTCGTTCTGACCCCATACTCACGGTGCTATTCAGTCCCTTGCCCCTCTCCGTCGGGACCTGGAAGACCCTCTGCAGTGGCTGGACCATCGCACACAGGTACAGTCAAAATGGTTTCTACCTAGTTCTAAAATGGCTAACTTGGTGGTGGTCTTAGTTTCAAACTTGGACTTGTTGATCATCTTGAGCTGGTTGGAACTTAAATCGAGGTGTGTCAGACTGCTGGATTTGGAAAGAAAGCTGAATGGCAGGTGGGAAATCCTGTTCTGACTCAGTAGCAGTGTCTCAAGAGAAGATGTGAATTTTGATAGTCTGTTAATTAAAAAGAACAAGCCGTTCTTCCATATAAGTGATAACATACAGTATCTGTATTTCTCTGTCAGACTTATTTCACTAACACAGTATTCTCTATGTCCATCCACATTGTTGCAAATGACATTATTTCATTCTCTTTTTATGGCTGAGTAATATTCCATTAAATATATGTACCACATCTTCTTTATCCATTCATCTGTTTTTTTGTTGTTGTTGTTCTGGTTTTTTTTTTTTCATATCTTTATTGGAGTATAAATGCTTTACAATGTTATGTTAGTTTCTACTGTACAACAAAGTGAATCAGCTATATGTATACATATATCCCCATATCCCCCACCTCTTGAGCCTCCTTCCCACCCTCACTATCCCATCCCTCGAAGTAGTCACAAAGCACCAAGCTGATCCTCCTGTGCTATGCAGCAACTTCCCACTAGCAATCTATTTTACATTTGGTAGTGTATATATGTCAAAGCTACTCTCTCACTTCATCCCAGCTTCCCCTCCCACCCCATGCCCTCAAGTCCATTCTCTATGTCTGCATCTTTATTCTTGCCCTGCCACTAGGATCGTCAGTACTGCTTTTTTAAATTCCATGTATATTCGTTAACATACAGTATTTGTTTTTCTCTTTCTGACTCACTTCACTCTGTATGACAGACTCTAGGTCCATCCACCTCACTACAAATAACTCAATTTCATTCCGTTTTATGGCTGAGTAATATTCCATTGTATATATGTGCCACATCTTCTTTATCCATTCATCTGTTGACGGACATTTAGATTGCTTCCATGTCCTGACTGTTATAAATAGTGCTGCAATGAACATTGTGGTACATAACTCTTTTTGAATTATGGTTTTCTCAGGGATAGTGGGATTGCTGAGTCATATGGTAGTTCTATTCTTAGATTTTTAAGGAACCTCCATACTTTTCTCCATAGTGGCTGTATCAATTTACATTCCCACCAACAGTGCAGGAGGGTTCCCTTTTCTCCACACCCTCTCCAGCATTTATTGTTTGTAGATTTTTTGTTGATGGCCATTCTGAGCAGTGTGAGGTGATACCTCACTGTAATTTTGATTTGCATTTCTCTAATGATTAGTGATGTTGAGCATATTTTCATGTATTTGTTGGCAATCTGTATGTCTTCTTCGGAGAAATGTCTATTTAGGTCTTCCACCCCTTTTTTGGATTGGGTTGTCTGTTTTTGTGATATTGAGCTGCATAAGCTGCTTGTATATTTTGGAGATCAATCCTTTGTCAGTTTCTTCATTTGTAAATATATTCTCCCATTCTGAGGGTTGTCTTTTCTTCTTGTTCATGGTTTCCTTTGCTGTGCAAAAGCTTTTGTTTCATTAGGTCCCATTTGTTTATTTTTGTTTTTATTTCCATTACTCTAGGAGGTGGGTCAAAAAGGATTTTGCTGTGATTTATGTCAGAGAGTGTTCTGCCTATGTTTTCCTCTAAGTTTTATAGTGTCTGGCCTTACATTTAGGCTTTTAATCCATTTGGAGTTTATTTTTGTGTAAGGCGTTAGGGAGTGTTCTAATTTCATACTTTTACATGTACCTGTCCAGTTTTCCCAGCACCACTTATTGAAGAGGCATCTTTTCTCCACTATATATGCTTGCCTCCTTTATCAAAGATAAGGTGACCATATGTGTGTGGATTTATCTCTGGACTTTCTATCTTGTTCCATTGATCTTTATTTCTGTTTTTGTGCCAGTACCATACTGTCTTGATTACTGTAGCTTTGTAGTATAGTCTGAAGTCAGGGAGTGGATTCCTCCAGCTCCATTTTTTTCCCTCAAGACTGCTTTGGCTATTCGGGGTCTTTTGTGTCTCCATACAAATTTTAAGATGATTTGTTGTAGTTCTGTAAAAAATGTCATTGGTAATTTGATAGGGATTGCATTGAATCTGTAGATTGCTTTGGGTGGTATAGTCATTTTCACAATATTGATTCTTCCAGTCCAGGACCATGTTATATCTCTCATGGGTTGATGTTATCTTTGATTTCTTATCAGTATTTCATAGTTTTCTGAGTACAGGTCTTTGGCCTCCTTGGGTAGGTTTATTCCTAGGTAGTTTGTTCTTTTTATTGCAATGGTAAATGGGATTGTTTCCTTAATTTCTCTTTCTGATCTTTCATTGTTAGTGTATATGAATGCCAGAGATATCTGTGCATTAATTTTGTATCCTGCAACCTTATCAAAGTCACTGATTAGTTCTAGTAGTTTTCTGGTTACATCTTTAGGATATTCTATGTATAGTATCATGTCATTTGCAAAGAGTGACAGTTTTACTTCTTCTTTTCCAACTTGTATTTCTTTTATTTATTTTTCTTCTCTGATTGCTGTGGCTAAGACTTCCAAAACTATGTTGAATAATAGTGGTGGGAGTGGACATCCTTGTCTCGTTCCTGATCTTAGAGGAAATGCTTTCAGTTTTCACTATTGGGAGTGATGTTTGCTGTGGGTTTGTCATATATGGCATTTATTATGTTGAGGTAGAGTCCCTCTATGCCCACTTTCTGGAGAGTTTTTATCATAAATGGGTGTTGAATTTTGTCAGAAGCTTTTCTGCATCTATTGAGATGATCATATGGTTTTTATTCTTCAGTTTGTTAATATGGTGTATCACATTGATTGATTTGCATATACTGAAGAATCCTTGCATCCCTGGGGTAAATCCCACTTGATCATGGTGTATGATCCTTTTGATGTGTTGTTGGATTCTCTTTGCTATATTTTTTTGAGGATTTCTGCATCTATGTTCATCAAAAATATTGGTCTATAATTTTCTTTTTTTGTGATATCTTTGTCTGGTTTTGGTATCAGGGTGATGGCCTAGTAGAACGAGTTTGGGAGTGTTTCTCCCTTTGAAATTTTTTGGAAGAGTTTGAGAAGGATAGGTGTTAAGTCTTCTCTAAATGTTTGATAGAAGTCACATCTGAAGCCATCTGGTCCTGGACTTTTGTTTGTTGGAAGATTTTTAATTACAGTTTCAATTTTATTGCCTGTGATTTGTCTGTATATATTTTCTAATTATTCCTGGTTCAATCTTGGAATGTTGTACTTTTCCAAGAATTTGTCCATTTCTTCCAGGTTGTCCATTTTATTGGCATATATTTGCTTGTAGTAGTCTCTTATGATCTTTTGTATTTCTGCAGTGTCAGTTGTAATCTCTCCTTTGTCATTTCTGATTTTATTGATTTGAGTCCTCTCCCTTTTTTTCTTGATGAGTGCCTAAAGGTTTATCAATTTTGCTTATCTTTTCAAAGAACCAGATTTTAGTTTTATTGATCTTTGTTATTGTTTTCTTTGTTTCTATTTCATTTATTTCCATTCTGATCTTTATGATTTCTTTCCTTCTGCTAACTTTGGGTTTTGTTTGTTCTTATCTCTCTAGTTCCTTTAGGTGCAAGTTTAGATTGTTTATTTGAGATTTTTCTTGTTTCTTGAGGTGAGCTTGAATTGCTAGGAACTTCCCTCTTAGTACCGCTTTTTCTGTGTCCCAGAAATTTTGGATCATTGTGTTTTCATTGTCATTTGTTTCTAGGTATTTTTTGATTTCCTCTTTGATTTCCTCAGTGATCTCTTGATTATTTAGCAGTGCACTGTTTAGCTTCCATGTATTCGTGTTTTTTACTGTTTTTTTTTTTTCCTGTAATTGATTTCTAATCTAATAGCGTTGTGGTCAGAAAAGATACTTGATACAATTTCAATTTTCTTAAATCTTCCAAGGCTTGATTTGTGACCCAAGAAGTGATCTATTCTGGAGAACATTCTGAGTGAACTTGAGAAGAAAGTGTATTCTTCCACTTTTGGGTGGAATATCCTAAAAATATCAATTAAGTCTATCTGGTCTATTGCGTCATTTAAACCTTGTGTTTCCTTATTTATTTTCTGTCTGGATGATCTATTGGCATAAGTGGAATCTTAAAGTCCCCACTATTATTGTGTTGCTGTTAATTTCTCCTTTTATGGCTGTTAGCATTTGCCTTATGTATTGAGGTGCTCCTATGTTGGGTGCATAAATATTTATAACTTCTATGTTTTCTTCTTGGATTGATCCCTTGATCATTATGTAGTGCCCTTCATTATCTCTTGTAACAGTCTTTATTTTAAAGTCTATTTTAACTGATATGAGTATTGCTACTCCAGCTTTCTTGTGATTTCCATTTGCATGGAATATCTTTTTCTGTCTCCTCACTTTCAGTCTGTATGTGTCCCTAAGTTTGAAGTGAGTCTCTGGTAGACAGCATATATACAGGTCTTGTTTTTTATCCATTCAGCCATTCTGTGTCTTTTGGTTGGAGCATTTAATCCATTTACATTTAAGGTAATTATCGATATGTATGTTCCTATTCCCAATTTCTTAATTGTTTTGGGTTTGTTATAGTAGGTCTTTTCCTTCTCTTGTGTTTCCTGCCTAGAAGCATTTGTTGTAAAGCTGGTTTGGTAGTGCTGAATTCTCATTGCTTTTGCTTGTCTGTAAAAGTTTTAATTTCTCCATCAAATCTGAATGAGATCCTTGCTTGGTAGAGTAACCTTGGTTGTAGGTTTTTCCCTTTTATCACTTTAAATATGTCCTGCCACACCCTGCTGGCTTGCAGAGTTTCTGCTGAAAGATCAGCTGTTAACCTTATGGGGATTCCCTTGTATGCTATTTGTTGCTTTTCCCTTGCTGCTTTTAATATTTTTTCTTTTTATTTAATTTTTGATAGTTTGATTAATATGTGTCTCAGCATTTTTCTCTTTCTGTTTATCCTGTATGGGACTCTCTGTGCTTCCTGGACTTGATTGGCTATTTCTTTTTCCATTTTAGGGAAGTTTTTGACTATAATCTCTTCAAATATTTTCTCAGACCCTTTCTTTTCCTCTTCTTCCTCTGGGACACCTATAATTTGAATGCTGGTGTGATTAATTTTGTCCCAGAGGTCTCTGAGACTCTCCTCATTTCTTTCTTTCTTCTTTCTTTATTCTTCTCTGAACGAGTTATTTCCACTATTTTATCTTCTAGGTCACTTATCTCTCTTCTGCCTCAGTTATTCTGCTATTGATTCCTTCTAGAGTATTTTATTTTATTTTTTAAAATTAATTTATTTTTATTTATTTATTTATTTTATGGCTGTGTTGGGTCTTCGTTTCTGTGTGAGGGCTTTCTCTAGTTGTGGCAAGTGGGGGTCACTCTTCGTCGCGGTGCGCAGGCCTCTCACTGTTGCGGCCTCTGTTGTTGCGGAGCACAGGCTCCAAACGCACAGGCTCAGTAATTGTGGCTCACAGGCCCAGTTACTCCACGGCATGTGGGATCTTCCCAGACCAGGGCTCGAACCTGTGTCCCCTGCATTGGCAGGAAGACTCTTAACCACTGTGCCACCAGGGAAGCTCCCTTCTAGAGTATTTTTAATTTCAGTTAATGTGCTGTTCATCTCTGTTTGTTTGCTCTTTAGTTCTTCTAAATCCTTGTTAAATGTTTCTTGTATTTTCTCCATTCTGTTTCTGAGATTTGGATCATCTTTACTATCATTACTCTGAATTCTTTTTCAGGTGGGTTGCTGATTTCACCTTCATTTATTTTGTCTTGCAGTTTTTTACCTTGCTCCTTCGTCTGTAACATATTTTTTGTCATTTCATTTTTTCTTTTTATGCGTGAGGCTGTATTCCTGTCTTACTGGTTGTTTGGCCTGAGGCATCCAGCACTGGAGTTTGCAGGCATTTGGACAGAGCCGGGTCTTTGTGCCAAGATGAAGACCTCTGGGAGGCCTCACTCTGATTAATATTCCCTGGGGTCTGAGGTTCTCTGTTACTCCAGTGGTTTGGACTTGGAGCTCCCACCACAGGGGCTCAGGCCTGACCTCCAGCCTGGGAGCCAAGATCCCACAAGCTATGTGATGTGGCCAAAAAAAAAGAAAAGAAAAGAAGGAGCAGTATGATAACAAAGAATAAAACACAAAAAATAAAATTAGAAAGATAAAAAATATATTAGGAAAAATAAAAATATAATTGAAACAACTGCAATAAGGTAAAACAAAACCAGAACCAAAGAAAGAAAAAAAAAAGGGGGGTGGTGGGTGAGGAACAAGCCAAAAGTCATAGAACAATAGCAAAGTATAAAGAATAAAGTAAAATTAGAAAAATAAGATTTATTAGAAAAAATAAAAATATAAATGAATCAACAAGGTAAAAGAGAACCCCAATCTAAAAGAGGAGAAAAGAAAAAGAAAAAGAAAAAGCCTTGACTATGAGGGGCTGAGTTTAGGTGGGGGTGGAACTTAGGTGGGGTGGGGTTTAGGGTGGGGTGGGACCTAGTTGGGTGGGGGTGACATTTTAGCATGGGGCGGGGCTTAGGACCCAGGCAGCCAGAAAAGGCCCTGGGAGTGGGGCCTAGGTGGGATGACATTCAAGTGTGAGGCAGGGCCTCTGCTTAGGACCTGCGTGGAAGAGGAGAGGCCAGCACATGCAAAGGAGGGCTTGTGGAGTGGAGTTCCAGTGTTTGGAGGTAGGGCCCTGGGTGGGGTGTGTGGGTGGGGTTTAAGCCCAGCATGTTGTAGGGGGTCTCAGAGGGGGTCTCTGAGTGTAGAGGTACTGCTCTGGGTGGGGTTTAGGCCCAGTGCATTGGAGGGTGTCTCACAGGGTGTCTCTGAGTGTAGAGGTAGGGTCCTGGGTGGGGGTGTAGGGGTGGGGCTTGGGCTCTGAGTGGCAGGAGGGACCTCTGAGTGCAGAGGATTAGGCCCAGCAGCCCAACAGGCTCCCCAGTGCTAAGTGGACAGAGACAGTGCCGGCTGCATTCCCTTCCACTCCTCCGTGCATCCCCCCTCTCCCAGGGTCCCCCCCATCCCCGCTGGACCCCGAACCACAGGTGGGTCCCGCTGGGTGTAGGAACTCCTCTCCTCCCCTAGCCGCCCCTCAGGGGGTGCCGGTCCTGGAGGTCCGGTCTTTACTTGTGCGCCCCCTTCCCTCCCTCCCTCTCCCTCAGGACCCTTGTGGCTGGAGGGGGCCTAGGTGGGCAGAGGATCAGGCCTGGGATCTGCATAGGCTCCCGGGCAGGGGAAACCTGGCCATGCTCCCTTCTGATCCTCTGCCCTCCCAAGCGTTCCCCAATTTCCCCCTTTGGGCAAGGGATCCCTTCCCCCCGCCAGCCGGCCCTCAGGGCTCCAGTCCCCTCCCGCCTCCACTTCTCTTCCCCCCTCACTTCTCCTCACCCCCCCCCCACGTCCTACCCGGTTGCTGGGGGTTCCTCCCATCCCCTTAGGTGTCTGTGGTCCCCCACCGGCTCCTGGTAGGTGCCCTAGTTGTGCGGAGACGCGAATTCTGCATCCTCCTAGTCTGCCATCTTGACTCCTCCTCCATTCATCTGTTGATAGACATTTAGCTTACTTCCATGTCTTGGCTATTGTAAACAATGCTACTGTGAATACTGGGGTTCATATATCTTTCCAAATCAGGGGTTTTGTTTTCTTTGGAAAAATATCCAGCAGTGGGATTGCTGGATCATATGGTAGCTATATTTTTAGTTTTTTGAAGAACCTTCACACTGTTTTCCATAATGGCTGTACCAATTTACATTCCCACCAACAGTGTAGGAGGGTTCCCTTTCTCCATATCCTTGCCAACACTTGTTGTTTGTTGTCATTTTGATGATAGCCATTCTGACAGGTGTAAATATTTTCTCCCATTTAGCAGTTTTTTTTAAAAATGCATGCTTCCTTTGCTGTGCAAAAGCTTTTATATTTAATTAGATCCCATTTGTTTATTTTTGCTTCTGTTTCTTTTGCCTTAGGAAACAGATAAAAAAAATAGTGCTATAATTTATGTCAAAGAGTGTTCTGCCTATGTTCTCTTCTATAATTTTTACTGTTTCAGGTCTTATATTTAGGTCTTTAATCCATTTTGACTTTATTTTTGTATATGGTGTGAGGGAATGTTCTAATTTCATTGATTTACATATAGCTGTCCAGTTTTCCCAGCACATCTTGTTGAAGAGACTGTCTTTTCTCCATTGTATATTCTTGCCTCCTTTGTTGAAGACTAATTGTCCATAAGTATATGGGTATATTTCTGGGCTTTCTAGCCTGTTCCATTGAGCTATGTGTCTGTTTATGTGCCAGTACCATACTGTTTTGATGCCTGTGACTTTGTAGTATAGTCTGAAGTCAGGGAGAGTGATACCTCCAGGTTTGTTCCCTTTTCTTAAAATTGCTTTGGCAATTTGGGTTTTTTTGTAGTTACATTTAAATTTTAGAATTATTTGTTGGATATACTGAAGGTTGTTAAAGGTGATCCTGAGACATTTAAAAATGTGCCCATACCTTTTTTCTTTAGCACTCCATAAAAGTTCAGGGTGGTTTACTTGAAGAAATTCTTAATGTCTTTCTGTAAGAAATTAATTATCCTGGGGACATGTTTCTCAATTAATTCTCTGATAAAGTATAAATGCTGTTGTGGTTTGAATTTAAAAATTTCAGCTGAGTTAAATTTTAAATAAACCCTACACAATGTATTACTGCTGCTATTATAAAATAGTGTGCATTATAACTGAGATCTAGAACTCCTAAGTCAGGTAATTCATTAAAAGCATTATTGGCACCAACATCTAATTCAAATATTTTTATGAGACAGCTGAAACTTCAGTTCCATATTACATTTGATAATTGCCATATAAAGACAGATTTAAGCAGACAATGTAAGGAAAACCTTCAAACTACTTTTGCCCAATAAAGAAAATAATGTTTAACCTTAATTCTAAGGCTTTTCCATAAGATATACATTGTGGTTTATGGGGAAGTTGTCTTATTGTGGTTTATGGGAAAATAGTCCCTTATAGGGACTTCCCTGTTGGCGTAGTGGTTAAGAATCTGCCTGCCAATGCAGGGGACACAGGTTCAAGCCCTTGTCTGGGAAGAACTCACATACCGCTGAGCAACTGACCCTGTGTGCCACAACAACTAAGTCTGCACTCTAGAGCCCATGAGCCACAAATACTGAGCCCTTGTTCCACAGCTATTGAAGCCCACATGCCTAGAGCCCATTCTCCTCAACAAGAGAAGCCACCACAATGAGAGGTCCATGCACCGCAATGAAGAGTTGCCTCTGCTGGTCACAACTAGAGAAACCCTGTGCACAGCAACAAAGACCCAATGCAGCCAAAAGTAAGTAAGTAAGTAAATAAATAAATAAATAAATGAGAGTTTTATAATAAAAATTTCAATGTGGGTCAAACTCAGCATGCTAAAAATGAGCGTAGTTTAAGAATATGACTTTGGAAAAAAAGAGACGTGTATTTTTGCCTGATATAATTTACCAAGGGTAGTATTTTGTTTTCTTGCAAGTAAATAATTTTCAGGTTGAGAAAATGTTGGGAAAAGATCAAATCGATTTGCTTAATAAAATTAAGGCTCAAGCTGATCATCCTTAATTTGTGGAACTCCTTTCGGGGCTGGAAATCCTCTTTTTCAAGTTTCTGGAACACATAATCTCTTAAGTGCAAAACCTGGAGAGACAAAAGCTAAGAGAAGTTTTTTGAAATATTCATATATTTCCATCCTTATGTAATTGAAAGATAACTTAAGTGTTTCTAAGGCAGGTAGTCTCATTAAAAACGGCCCAGAGCTATTTCTTGCCGCAAAAAAGTTGAATTCCAGATTCAACACTTTCAGAAGAGGCTTATTGTCAAACTAGGTTGTAGGAATTTCCAAAGCAACGTGTTAAGTAGTGAAGTTGGATCAGGGTTTAAACATAAAAGGATGGACCAGGGTTTGAAAGCCACGAGGATGTATATGAATTGAAGAGCCTCCTTCACAAGGAACATGGAAATGGTACATTGAAACACCTGGACAGTTCCCACTTAAATCTAGTACTCTTCAATTTCTCAATCCCTCGAAGTCTTCTTGACTGATGTTTTAGATCTTTTTTTGGTAAGACAAAATTCACTTAAGGAGTTGGGCAGGTTTGATGGCATGTAGAAAGTGTACTGAAAGAGATTAATAGTGTCATCAAATTTGTAAGCTTTTCAAATGTTTCACCTTCCACTTTACACACATTGCCAAAATAGCAGTTCCACCCCAAACAGAAACTTTCCAAGTTCATAAATCCCAAAGCATTGCTTTTAGTTCAACAGATTATATCGTTTTGAATTAGACTAAGTTTTCTCAAAGACCCTGGCAAACCAGTGTAGTTTTTTGTATTACTGGTTAGGTTAAGGAATACTCCATCTGTAATACCATGCTGTTTTTATCTGTATCATGTAGAATTATTTTCATTCCGGTGTTACAGATTGACATTTTTGTTTTGATTTGTTTTACTAAGATTCTGCAGCCCTTGAAATGATTCATTCGTTATGTATGTAATGAAATTATCAGACATATCTAGTTCTGTTACATGTTGGCCCATTCTTTGGGAAGATTCTTGCAGTTGACATTGTTGCACTCTCAATAATAGAGACTTTTTTGTTTATAATTGAAAGGATAGCTTTTAGAACAATTTGCTTCAGCGAAGAATTCACATAAACCAGAGATTACCAGAAAAAGGCAGAAGCAAAGACTGAAGGGTCATGTTTTCCTAAGGAAAATAAAAATGGAAGAACATGATTGACGTAGCAATATTCCACAAACATTATGTGATTAAATTAGTGTTTTACCATATTTTGTGTGACTTTTGCATTGTGAATTCTTTTAACAATTAAATCACATCATCTTACTTTCAGAATGATTTTAATTTTAATTTTTCACTATGTTCAGCTTACTGGTCCTAAAAGAAGTTGAAGATGAAACTATCCGAGATTATGATGGAAAGCCTTGGAATTACTTGTAGGGGCATTAATCAAGATGCCCCACATCAGAAATGAACCTGAGGCTCAATTATGACTGTGGCTCATACTAGATTGCTAATATAGCAAGTGCTGTATTTAGAGCATCAACCTACTGCTGTAACTCCTGATGAAATTTGATTAGTCCCCAAGGAGAGTTCACATCTTGCTTGTATTATGGTAGTATCCAAGATTTCCAAGCCAGAGTAATTTTCAGCTTATCTACAAAATTGTACTAATCAGGGTTCTCCTGGGAAACAGACCCCCAAAAATGTGTGTATGTACATAGAAAGAGACTTATTTTAAGAAATTGTCTCACATGATGGTGGAGGCTGAGTGAGAGGAAATTTGATGGAGGAGGCCAGCAGACTGGGGACTCAGGAAAGAATGCAATTCAAGTCCAGTAGTAGTCTGCTGAAGAAGCCAAAAGAACAATTCTGCAGTATAAGTCTAAAGGCCATATGTTGGAAAACTTCTGCTTGAGGGAGGTCAAACTTTAATTCTATTCAAGCCTTCAACTAATTTGATGAGGCCCACTCATACAGAAGACAATCTGCTTCACTCAAAGTCCACAGATTTAAATGTAAATCTCATCCAGAAACAGTGTCACAGAAATATCAAGATAATGTTTTACCAAGTATCTGGGTATTGAGGGCCAACCAAGTGGACACATAAAATTAACTATCTTTTCTCCCATAATATAACATAATCACAGGGGTCATATTGGAGAAAATGTCATTGGGGGTAATCTTAAAAATTTTCCTTCCACACAGGGTAAAGTGGGGTCTTTTAGTAAAAGTTAGACATTGAGCAGCAGCACCTACATAGTGCTATATTTGAAAATAATAGAAGTAACTGAAAATACCTGGAAGTTTTGTTCCACTATAATATTCATGTCATAAGAAGCTGGCTTTTCTTTTCATTCTCAAAAATTGGGCAAAATTATTAATCCTTTGAATAATTAACAATTGAATAAATATTTTTATAACATAGCAAGGTTATGACAGTGACTATTAGTTCACTAACCCTAAATTTTAGGAAAATTTAAAAAGAAGGTACTTACCTGGTTTGGCAACAGTGAGGCTGTGAATTGAGCTTTACTGAAAAATCTAGTTTAGTAAATGTTTGTTAATAGAACCAATGACATAAAATTTTGAGGGTTCTCTTCACCATAAACCTTGGTGAAACCAATTATATTGATCTGTTTATTATGTCATATAATTATTAAAAGTAATAAGTTTAACTTTCTACTTATTAAGGAATAGTCACAGAAAGTGAGACACTCTACTAAATGTTAAAGAGAATGCATTAAAATATAAAACAGCATATCTTACCTATAGAAATTAAAAATTTTAGCCAACAAATTTGTATTAATTACAATCTTTGTAGGATAAAGGACATGAATAGTAGTCATTCCACAAACAATTTTTAAAGTTCTGTCTACATTTGAAGTTCTCTTTTTTTGGTATATAGAATTTTAAACTGAGGTTGCATTGTATAATGGTTTTGGTTAGAAATAGGATTTGGAATCAGACATACTGGCTCAAATTCCAGTTCTGCAATGCATTATGCACCTGAAAGATACTTACTGAGTTTGTTTCTTTACCTGAACATGTAGATAATTATAGAAACTCCTCTGTTGCTGAGTGTCAAACTGAATGAGTAAATGTTTATGAAGCACTAACACAGAATCTGGCACCATTTTTTAGTTTTAACATAAGCAGCCCACTTTCCAGTCAAAATAGACACAGGAGAATATGATATCTATTACTGCAGAAAGATAGAAAAACTTTTGTGAGATATAACAATGACTGACCCTAAAAAATGGAGATCTATGAACTGTTTAACAAAGAATTTAGAGTAATCTTAGTTTTGTGAACAACAAAAAACACATAGACAACTAAATAAATAAAGAAAACAATACATGAACAAAACAAGAAGTTCAACAAAGAAGTGGAACCATAAAATAAAAACAAACAAACATCTTTGGCCTGAAGAAAACAATGAATTAATTGAAGAATGCAGTAGAAAACTTGAAGAAAAGACTTAACTAGCATGAAAAAAGAATCAGTGATCTAGTAGGTAATCATTTGAAATTGTCCAGCCAGAGGAATAAAAAAAGAGAAAAACCAAAAAAAAAAAAGAAAAAGAGTGAAGAAAGCCTATGGGACTTGTGAGACACCATTAAAAGAAACAATATATACATTATGGAAATCCTAGAAGGAGAAGAGAAAGAGAAAAAGATAGAAAGTATATTTAAGACAATAATGGCTGGAAACTTCCCAAAGCTGGGGAGAGAAGTGGACATCAATATTTATGAAGTTCTTCCCCCAAAAGGGAGGAATACATTTTAATTAAATTGTAAGTCAAATACAAAGAGAGAGTTTTCAAAACAGCAAGAGAAAAGTGACATTACATACACAAATTAACCTTCATTAGACTATAGGTTGATTTCTCAACAGAAACTTTTCAGGCCATGAAAGAATGGAATGCTATATTCAAAATATTGAAAGAAAAGTACTATCAACCAAGAGTACTATACCCAACAAAGCTGTTCCTCAGAAATAAAGGAAAGATAAAGACTTCCCTAAACAAAGAGGAGCTGAGGAACCTTAGCACAATAAATCGCCTTTTAAGAAATGCTAAGGGAGTTCTTTGAATAGAAGTAAAAGGACACCAATTAACATGTATAAACATAACGAAGGTAGTGTAAATCTCACTGGTAAGCATTAATATAGAGTCAAAGTCATGTTCTTTGATATTGTAGTAGAGGTGTGTAATTCATTAATACTCTAGTTTAAAAGTTAAAAAACAAATAATAACCATAACTATAATAATTTGTTTTTGTATATATAAATATAAATATGTATATATTTATACACTATAGTAATCTATATATATTATAAATACTTATATACTATATTGATATAAACAATATAAAAATAGGTAAATCGTAACATTAATACCCCAAAATGTGAGGGGACAAATAAAAGTGTAAAGTTTAACAATGCTTTCAATGGTAACTTGTTATCAACTTAAGACTGGATTTATAAGTAAGGTATTTTATGTAAGATTCATGCTAACCATGAAGAAAAAAACTGTATAGTTATAAAAATTTATGTTAAAGGAGTCAAAGCACACTGCAACAGAAAGTCAACATGTCACAAAAGAACACTGCAAGATAGGAAGCAAGAATCAATGGATCTACAAAGTAGTCAGGTCATGCTTAACAAAATGGCAATAGTAAGTCCTTATCTGTCAATAATTAGTTTAAATATAAATGAATTAAATTCTCCAATCAAAAGACACAGAAGTGGCTGAATGGATTGAAAAGAAATATAGTGATACGCTGCCTCTAAGGGATTTCAATTTGCTTTAAGGACACATATACATTTAAACTGAGGGATGGAAAAAGGTATTTCAAACAAATGATAACTTAATGAAAACAGTGCTAACTATATTTTATAAGACAAAATAGACTTTAAGCTAAAAATTATCAAAAGACACAAAGAAGATCATGATAAATTGATATATGGATAAATCAACTGATACAACAATTGTAAATATTTATACAATCATCATTGAAGCACCTAAACATATAGAGCAAATACTAACAGAACTAAAGTGAGAAATAAACAGCAATACAATAACAGTCAGGGACTTCAATAACCCACTTTCAACAATAGGTATTATAGTCCAAACTATAACAATAAGGAAACAGCAGATTTGAATAATACTATGGACTAAATGGACCTAACAGACATTTACAGAACATTCCATTCCATAACAGTAGAATATACATAATTTTCAAGCACAATGGAACATTTTCTAGAATAGATCATACCTTGGGCCACAAAACAACTCTTAGCACATTTAAGTAGACTGAAATCACACCAAGCATATTTCTTGATCACAAAGGTGTGAAACTAGAAATTAATAACAAAAGGAAAACTGGAGGGACTTCCCTGGTGGTGCAGTGGATAAGACTCAACTCTCCCTACAAAGGGGGGCCAGGTTTGATCCCTGGTCAGGGAACTAGATCCCACATGCATGCCACAACTAAGAGTTCACATGCCATAACTAAGGAGACCTGTAGCTGCAACTAAGAAGCCCGCCTGTTGCAGCTGAGACCCATCACAACCAAATAAATAAAAATTTTAAAAAACTGGAAAATTCACGAAAAATATGGAAATTAAATAACACTCCTCTGAACAATAAGTGGATCAAAAAAGAAATTAAAAGGGAAATTTAAAAGTAGCTTGAGACAAACAAAAATAGAAACAGAACATAACAAAACCTATGAGATGCAGCAAAAATTCTAAGAGGAAAACTTCTTGCTATATATGCATACATCAAGAAAATAGAAAAATTTCAAATGAACATCCTAACAATACAACCAGGGGAAGTAGAAAAAGAAGAAAAAACAAAGTCCAAAGTTAGCAGAAGGAAAAAAAAATACAGCAGAAATAAATGAAATAAAAATAGGAAAACAATAGAAAAGGTTTAAAAAGCTAAGAGGTAGTTCTTTGAAAAGATAAACAAAATTAACAAGTCTTTAGCTGGACTAACTAAGGAAAAAAGAGAGCTTTTTTCAAAATCAGAAATGAAAGAAGAGACATTACCACAGAAATACAAAGGATCATAAGAAACTATCATGAACAACTACACAGCAACAAACTAGACAACCTAGAAAAATGTATATGTTCCTAGACATATACAACTTACCAAACTGAATTAGAAAGAAATAGAAAACCTGAACAGATCACTGTTAAATAAGTTGATTGAATCAGTGATCATAACTCTCCCAACACAGAAAAGTCCTGGGCCTTTGGATGGCTTCACTAATAAATTCTACCAAATATTTAAGAAAGAATGAATACTAATCCTTCTCAAACCCTTCCAAAAGATAAAAAAGGAGGGAACATTTTACACTTGTTTACAAGGCCAGCATTACCATGACACCAAAACCAGAAAGAACACTGCAAGAAAAAAAAATACAGGCCAATACTCTTAATAAATATAGATGCATAAAATTTCTAATAAAATACTCGTAAATTGTATTCAGCAGCACATTAAAAGTTTCTTTGACCATGATAAAATGAGATTCATCCCTCTGATGCAAGGATGGTTCAACACATGCAAAACAATAAATGTGATACACCACATCAATGGAATGAAAGATAAAAGTCATAAACTCATCTCAATAGACACAGAAAAATCATTTGACAAAACTCAACATTTATTCATGATAAAAACTCCCGAAAAATTAGGTATAGAAGGAATATGCCTCAATGTAATAAAGGCAGTATATGACAAGCTCACAGCTGACATTATAGTCAATGATGAAAGTTTGAAACCTTTTTCTTTAATGTCAAGGCAAAGATTCCCATTCTCACCATCCCTTCTCAACATAGAACTAGAATTCCTAGATAGAGCAATTAGACAAGAAAAAGAGATAAAGTCACCAGAATTAGAAAGGAAGAAGAACAATTATCTCTGTACATGAGATTATTTTATCTATAGAAAATTCTAAAGATTCCACCAAAACCTGTTATACCTAAAAAACTAAGTAAAGTTGCAGGGTACAAAACAACTTATAAAAATCAGTAGTGTTTCTGTATTCAAACAAAAAGTTATTTTAAAGAGAATCAAAGAAAACAATACCAATTACACTAACTTCAAAACCAGTAAAATAGCTTAGGATAAATTTAACCAAGATGAAAGATCTCTACACTAAAAAATTAGAAGATATTGATGAAAGAAATTGAAGAAGACACAAGTAAATGGAAAGATATCCCAGTTCATTGATTTAAAGAATTAATATTGCTTAAATGTCTGTACTACACAAAACATCTATAGATTCAGTGCAGTGCTTATCAAGATTCCAATGAAATTTTTTACTGAAATAGAAAAACAAACAAACAAAATATGATGTCAATGTCAAGAAAACCCAGCATTTCAGGTGCAAGGTGATAGTAACTTGACTTAGGTTGTGGCAATATAAATAGAGATAAATGGATTCAAGAGATACATAGGAGGTAAAATTGAGACACATGCTATGAATGGTGAATGAGACCTGAGGGCATGAGGAAGGGGAGGTGTTTGGGATAGCTTCAAATTTTCTAGGCTGTGCAACAAAGATGTACATGGATAGACAAGAATGCTATACACTATAAAAGAAGTTTGTTTATTGGTTTTTAATTTCTGGTTTAGTGGGAGGGAGGTAGTATATATTATGAGTTAAATTTGACATGCTGAACTTGGGGTGAGTTTATGATATTCAAGTAGAGAGTTCCCAGAGGTGGTTGCATATATGGATGTGAAGCTGAAATATCAATGACCCAGTATTGATAATATCCAAATGTAATGGCTAGGATGATAAGAGGAAAATGGAGGCAGGCACTTGGCCAGAGAGGTTGGAGAAAGTCAGGAGAAGTTGTTAAAGCATAAAAAACAGAAAGTATAATGTAATATATGATGAGATATCAGACAATATATCTGAAATATTCATAAAAATAAATTATTAAATTTATGTATTAAAAGAAACTAATTCATATCAGAAGCAAAACTCAAATATATGCTCTATACATCTAAGACAGAATATCTTAGTAATGCCATAAATAAAAGAACAGAAATAGAAAGACTAGAAAAATATAAACAAAAAGAAAATAGATATTGAAATCTAAGTATCATAAAGATTATGTTTAGAATTTAAAAATAATTAATTATATAAAGACCTTTTTATACTTATAAAAAGCAAAATACATAATGGTTATCTAGCAGTTATGGACACATATGCATGAAGTAATTGAGTATGCCAAAAGCAAAAAACATCTAAAACTGTCTCAAAACAGATGAGTAGTAGGAGATTCTAATTCCGTAGCTCAAAACAGATATTTTTATGTACACTTCTCCCTTGAATGATACAAGAATTAGGGCCACCAACACCCACAAAATAAAAAATCCATATATAACTTTACAGTGGTCCTCCGTACTCTCAGTTCTGCATCCACAGATTCAACCAACAGAGAATTGTGTAGTACTGATTGAAAAAACCTTTGATAAGTGAACCCAAACAATTCAAATGCATGCTGCCTGAGTTAACTTTATAAGAATAAAAAATATAAAATACCTCAAGGTAAAAATAAGCAGTGAACATAATTTGTGTATATCAAACTCTGTATTATAAAGCAATACCTCTCTTCATGTGCCATAAAAAATTTACATTGAGTACATGTCAGAAAGAAACATCAACATAGTCCAAAAAGTAAAAAGAGTGAAGAAAATATTTTCTGATAAGAATTCAAAAACTATAGAAAAATTTTATTACCAAAAGACCTTGCCATATAGAATTTGGAAATTGTTTTCTAAGCATCACTTAGAAACATAAGGGGAAAATAGAAACATAAATGTAGCCTATCAAACAATAATGATAAAACATATTTACATATTTCTGTATTTGGTGCTCAGAGGGAAAATTCATAAATCTAAATAAGTATATTAATATGCAATTAGGAATAAATAAGTAAACTAGTAAATACACATAGAGCATGCACTTTGAAAACCTCAATAGAAATAACAAACTCAAGATGGTGGAGTAGAACGACATGCGCTTACTCCCTCTTGCAAGAGCACTGGAATCACAACTAACTGCTGAACAATCATCCACAGGAAGACACTGGAACTCACCAAAAAAGATACCCCACATACAAAGACAAAGGAGAAGCCACAATGAGATGGTAGGAGGGACACAATCACAATAAAATCAAATCCCATAACTGCTGGGTGGGTGACTCATAAACTGGAGAACACTTATACTACAGAAGTCCATCCAGTGGAGTGAAGGTTCTGAGTCCCACATCAGGCTTCCCAACCTGGGGGTCCAGCAACAGGAGGAGGAACTCCTAGAGAATCAGACTTTGAAGGCTAGTGGAATTTGATTACAGGACTTCAACAGGACTGGGGGAAACAGAGACTCCATTCTTGGAGAGCACACACAAAGTAGTGTGTGCATCAGGACCCAGGGGAAAGAGCAGTGACCCCATAAGAGACTGAACCAGACCTACCTGCTAGTGTTGGAGGGTCTCCTGCAGAGGCCAGGGGTGGCTATGGCTCACCGTAAGGACAAGGACACTGGTGGCAGAAGTTCTGGGAAGTACTCCTTGGCATAAGCCCTCCCAGAGTCCACCATTAGCCCCACAAAAGAGCTGGGTAGGCTCCAGTGTTGGGTCGCCTCAGGCCAAACAACCAACGGGGAGGGAACCCAGCCCCGCACATCAGTGGACAAGCAGATTAAAATTTTACTGAGTTCTGCCCACCAGAGCAACACCCAGCTCTACCCACCACCAGTCACTCCCATCAGGAAAAGTGCACAAGCCTCTTAGATGCCCTCATCCACCAGAGGGCAGACAGCAGAAGCAAGAAGAACTACAATCCTGCAGGCTGTGAAACAAAAATCACATTCACAGAAAGATAGACAAGATGAAAAGGCAGAGGGCTATGTACCAGGTGAGGGGACAAGATAAAACCCCAGAAGAACAACTAAGTGAAGTGGAGATAGGCAACCTTCCAGAAAAAGAATTCAGAATAATGATGGTGAAGATGATACAGGACCTCGGAAAAAGAATGGAGGCAAAGATTGAGAAGGTGCAAGAAATGTTTAACAAAGACCTAGAAGAATTAAAGAACAAACACCTAGAAGAATTAAAGAACAAACACCTAGAAGAATTAAAGAACAAACACCTAGAAGAATTAAAGAACAAACACCTAGAAGAATTAAAGAACAAACAAAAAGATATGAACAATACAATAGCTGAAATGAAAAATACACTAGAAGGAATCAACAGCAGAATAACTGAGGCAGAAGAATGGATAAGTGACCTGGAAGACAGAATGCTGGAATTCACTGCCACAGAACAGAATAAAGAAAAAAGAACAAAAAGAAATGAAGCCAGCCTAAGAGACCCCTGGGACAAAATTAAACATAGTAACATTCGCATTATAGGGGTCCTAGAAGGAGAAGAGAGAGAGAATGGACCCAAGGAAATATTTGTAGAGATTATAGTTGAAAATTTCCCTAACATGGGAAAGGAAATAGCCACCCAAATCCAGGAAGTACAGAGAGTCCCAGGAAGGATAAACCCAAGGAGAAACACACCTAGACACATGGTAATCAAATTGACAAAAATTAAAGACAAAGAAAAATTATTGAAAGCTACAAGAGAAAAATGACAAACAACATACAAGGCAACTCCCATAAGGTTAACAAGTGATTTCTCAGCTGAAACTCTATAAGCCAAAAGGGAGTGGCATGATATACTTAAAGTGATGAAAGGGAAGAACCTACAACCAAGATTACTCTACCCAGCAAAGATCTCTTTAGGATTCAATGGAGAAATCAAAAGCTTTACAGACAAGCAAAAGCTAAGAGAATTCAGCACCAACGAACCAGCTCTACAACAAACGCTAAAGGAACTTCTCTAAGTGGGAAACACAAGAGAAGAAAAGGACCTACAAAAACAAACCAAAAACAATTAAGAAAATGGTCATAGGAACATACATATCGATAATTACCTTACACGTGATGGATTAAATGCTCCAACCAAAAGACACAGGCTTGCTGAATGGACACAAAAACAAGACCCGTATATATGCTGTCTATAAGAGACCAACTTCAGACCTAGGGACACATACAGACTGAAAGTGCGGGTATTGAAAAAGATATTCCATGCAAATGAAAGAAAGCTGAAGTAACAATACTCATATCAGATAAAATAGACTTTAAAATAAAGAATGTTACAAGAGACAAGGAAGGAAACTACATAATGATCAAGGAATCAATCCAAGAAGAAGATAAAACAATTATAAATATATATGCACCCAACATAGGAGCGCCTCAATACATAAGGCAACTGCTAACAGCTACAAAAGAGGAAATCGACAGTAACACAATAATAGTGGGGGATTTTAATACCTCATTTACACCAATGGACAGATCACCCAAACAGAAAATTAATAAGGAAACACAAGCTTTAAATGTCACAATAGACCAGGTAGATTTAATTTATATTTATAGAACATCCCATCCAAAAACAGCAGATTACACTTTCTTCTCGAGTGCACACAGAACATTCTCCAGGATAGATCACATCTTGGGTCACAAAGCAAGCCTTGGTAATTTTAAGAAAATTGAAATTGTATCAAGTACCTTTTCTGACCACAACGTTATGAGACTAGACATCAATTGCAGGAAAAATATCTGTAAAAAATACAATCACATGGAAGCTAAACAATACATTACTAAATAACCAAGAGATCACTGAAGAAATCAAAGAGGAAATCAAAAAATACCTAGAGACAAATTACAACGAAAACACGATGATCCAAAACCTATGGGATGAAACAAAAGCAGTTCTAAGAGGGAAGTTTATAGCAATACAAGCGTACCTCAAGAAACAAGAAAAATTTCAAAGAAACAATTTAACCTTACACTTACAGGAACTAGAGAAAGAAGAACAAACAAAACCCAAAATTAATAGAAGGAAAGAAACCATAAATATGAGAGCAGAAATAAATGAAATGGAAACAAAGAAAAAAAATAGCAAAGATCAATAAAACAAAAACCTGGTTCTTTGGAAAGATAAACAAAATTGATAAATTATTAACCAGACTCATCAAGAAAAAGAGGGAGAGGACTCAAATCAATAAAATTGGAAATGAAAAAGAAGTTACAACAGACACTGCAGAAATACAAAACATCCTAAGAGACTACTACAAGCAACTCTATGCCAATAAAATGGACAACCTGGAAGAAATGGACAAATTATTAAAAAGGTGTAACCCTCCAAGACTGAACCAGGAAGAAATAGAAAATATGAGTAGACAAATCACAATTAATGAAATTGAAACTGAGATTAAAAATCTTCCAACAAACTAAAGTCCAGGACCAGATGGCTTCACAGGTGAATTCTATCAAACATTTAGAGAAGAGCTAACAGCCATCCCTCTCAAACTGTTCCAAAAAATTGCAGAAGAAGGAACACTCCCAACCACATTCTATGAGGCCACCATCACCCTGATATCAAAACCAGACAAAGATACTACAAAAAAAGAAAATTAGAGACCAATATCACTGATGAATATAGATACAATCATCCTGAACAAAATACTAGCAAACAGAATCCAACAACACATTAAAAGAATCATACAGCATGATCAAGTGGGATTTATCCCAGGGATGCAAGGATTCTTCAATATATGGAAATCAATCAATGTGATACACCATATTAACAAATTGAAGAATAAAAACCATATGATCATCTCAATGGCTGCAGAAAAATCTTTTGACAAAATTCAACACCCATTTATGATAAAATACTCTCCAGAAAGTTGGCATAGAGGGATCCTACCTCAAGATACTAAAAGCCATATATGACAAACCCACAGCAAACAACACTCTCAATGATGAAAAACTGAAAGCATTTCCTCGAAGATCAGGAACGAGACAAGGATGTCTACTCTCACCACTATTATTCAACATAGTTTTGGAAGTCCCAGCCACAGCAATCAGAGAAGAAAAAGAAATAAAAGTAATATAAAGTGGAAAAGTAGAAGTAAAACTGTCACTCTTTGCAGATGACATGATATTATACATAGAGAATCCTAAAGATATCACCAGAAAACTACTACAGCTAATCAATGAACTTCGTAAAGTTTCAGGATACAAAATTAATGCACAGAAATCTCTTGCCTTCCTATACACTAATGATGAAAAATCTGACAGAGAAATTAAGGAAACACTTCCATTTACCATGGCAACAAGAAGAATAAAATACCTAGGAATAAACCTACCTAGGGAGACAAAATACCTGTATGCAGAAAACTATAAGACATGGATGAAAGCAATTAAAGATGATACAAACAGATGGAGAGATATACCATGTTCTTGGATTGGAAACATCAATATTGTGAAAATGACTATACTAGCCAAAGCAATCTACAGATTCAATGCAATCCCTATCAAATTACCAATGTCGTTTTTTACAGAACTGGAACAAAAAGTCTTAAAATTTGTATAGCGACACAAAAGACCCCAAATAGCTAAAGCAGTTTTGAGGGAAAGAAACAGAGCTGGAGGAATCAGGCTCCTGGACTTCAGACTATACAACAAAGCTACAGTAATCAAGACAGTATGGTACTGGCACAAAAACAGAAATATAGATCAATGAGAGAGGATAGAAAGCCCAGAGATAAACTCATGCACTTACGGTCAACTTATCTATGACAAAGGAGGCAAGGGTATACAATGGAGAAAAGACAGTCTCTTCAATAAGTGGTGCTAGAAAACTGGACAGCTACATGTAAAAAATGAAATTAGAACACTCGTTAACACCATACACAAAAATAAACTCAAAATGGATTCGAGACCTAAATGTAAGACTGGACACTATAAAACTCTTAGAGGAAAACATAGGAAGAACACTCTTTGACATAAATCACAGCAAGATCTTTTTTGATCCACCTCCTAGAGTAATGGAAATAAAAACAAAAATAAACAAATGGGACCTAATGAAACTTAAAAGCTCTTGCACAGCAAAGGAGACCATAAACAAGACAAAAAGACAACCCGCAGAATGGGAGAAAATATTTGCAAATGAAGCAACTGACAGATGATTAATATCCAATATATATAAAGAGCTCATGCAGCTCAATATTAAAAAAACAAACAATCCAATCCAAAAATGGGCAGAAGACCTAAATAGACTTTTCTCCAAACAAGACATACTGATGGCCAAGAAGCACATGAAAAGATGCTCAACATCACTAATTATTAAAGAAATGCAAATCAAAACTACAATAAGGTGTCACCTCACACCAGTTAGAATGAGCATCATCAGAAAATATACAAACAACAAATGCTGGAGAGGGTGTGGAGAAAAGGGAACCCTCTTGCACTGTTGGTGGGAATGTAAATTGATACAGCCACTATGGAGAATAGTATGGAGGTTCCTTAAAAAACTAAAAATGGAATTACCATATGACCCAGCAATCCCACTACTGGGCATATACCCTAAGAAAACCATAATTCAAAAATACACATGCACCCCAATGTTCATTGCAGCACTATTTACAATAGCCAGGACATGGAAGCAACCCAAATGTCCATCGACAGACGAATGGATAAAGAAGATGTGATACGTATATACAATGGAATATTACTCAGTCACCAAATGGAATGAAATTGGGTCATTTGTAGAGACGTGGATGGCTCTAGAGACTGTCATACAGAGTGAAGTAAGTCAGAAAGAGAAAAACAAATACTGTATATTAACGCATATATGTGGAATCTAGAAAAATGGTACAGATGAAGTGGTTTGCAGGGCAGAAATAGAGACACAGATGTAAAGAACAAATGTATGGACACCAAGGGGGGAAAGTGGCTGAGGGGGGGTGGTGGTTTGATGAATTGGGAGATTGGGATTGACATATGTACACTAATATGTATAAAATTGATAACTAATAAGAACCTGATTATAAAAAAGTAAATACAATAAAAATTTTTAAAAACCCTTAATATAATAAACACATCTAACTAGATAAAAAATAAGAGAAAGACAGAGAGGCAAATACCCCAATTAAGAAATTACAAGTGTGAATAAACATAGAAAAAGAGAAATTAAAAGAATTGTGAGATTACTTTTTCAATTACACACAAAATTGAGAAACTGGTTGAGACAAAATTTGCTAGATAAACAAAAACTAGTGCTAGAAAATATGAAAATTTTTTGCACTCCAATTACCAGAAGAAAAAATAGAGAAGATGATTGAAAAGCTACAACACAAAAGACCACTAGATCCAGATGTTTCACAGGCATATCCTACCAAGGCAATTTCAATGTTGTATAAGGTAACACCTATTATAAAAAACAGAAACAGACAAAATAACATTGATACTTTGACCTGTTAGATAGTAGCTTACTTGGTAAAAAAGCACAGAAAAAGAGAAACACAAATTATACTTATAAATATAATTGCAAAATATCTAATGAATGTTCAGCAGTATAATAATAAGACATGATCAAGCAGATGTTTGTGTCTGTAACGTGGACCAACCTAGATTGTGTCTTTGGACCAGAGTAGCCAAATTCTCGTCTAAGCCTTCTAAAAAGGCAGAGTTAAGCAGAGTATCATTTTGGTGGTTAGAGAATGATTCAGGTGTCAAGCCAGAGTATTGCTTAAAAGTTTTCTTTTTTTTCTTTCAAACTTTCCATAGTAATCAGAATTGATTCATCCGATCTTTGCTTGCACTGTTGAATCTCTGTCCAGTGTATGGATTTTGGAAAAACCTCTGGGATAATTTCGAGTAATTTCTGAGCTAATTCCTTGCATTCAGTGCGAACTTCTGGACTATGTAATTCCAAATCCTTTAAGGGACATTTCCATCCTGCCTTCTCTATCCGTTCCCTTTCTTTGCTTTCAGAACTAATGGCTGTATTAATTGATATAGGTCTGAAAACCCAGGTTCGTAGGTCTGGATGGTTAATTCAAATTCTTTAGCAAATCCCCATGGATCCTGACTTGGATTCGGAAGTTCCTTAGGCAAGGTTCTAAGTTCTGTTTGGGTCGAGGGTGTGTACGTAAGCACCGAGGATGGTTCATCTCTCCCTGTAATAGGTTTCTCATTAAAGGGAACTATAATCACTTGGGACTCTTTATCCACCTTTGCTGGGGAGAGGGGAGCAGCAGGAGGTGGAAGAGCTGGAAGAGGGAAAGAGAGAGCGTCTGGGCCACGCAGTTCAGATAGAAGAGGACCCGTGGGAGGGCCAGAGGGAGAGACGGAGTAAGAGACAGAGGTCTGGTAGCCTTCTTTAGTTCTGATACAGTTTCAAGAATTTACTCTATAATTTCCTCTTTTAGAAGCTTCTGGATACCAAAGTAAGCATTCCATTCAGTCTGTTTGTTCTTATGGCTGGCAATTTCTAACTGTGTGTGCAAAAATATCAATTTTGGTATGTCAAAAGGACCAGAGTTTGGTCATTTTAGGTTGAGATCTCCTTTAGTATAATTTCCTCAATTAAGTAAGTACTTGCAAATATGAGTTTTCATACATACATAAACCTGGCATCACCCTAGAGTCGTTTCAGCCCTCTCATGTGTCTCAGTTTCTCCCTTTGGTAGTCTAAGACCACCGCGGGTGCTAGGATCGCTGAATGGCCAATTCTTATCTGCGACCCCTAGACAAGCAAGTGTTTTAATTAATGAGTGGGTTTCCCTATGGGACCACTGCATGGTATGAGGACTCTTGCTTCTACCACTCTGTAAATATCTCAGTTCCCCAAGAAAGCCATAACTGGGAGAAGTCATGTCCCTTTTCTTTGGGGCAAATGCTCTCATGTAATATCTTCACTTTTATCTTCACAAATTCTATTAAGGAAGACTTGAGGAAAAGCATCAGATCAGCCTGTTACCCAAACACTCAGCCAACGCCACCCAGTCTCTTATAGCTGAGCCTTGTATCTTTCAACTGAGCCACCCACCCCCTTCCCAGTATCTTTCACCTGGGTGGGTGTTCCTCAGTATTTTTCAACCAGGTTCCCCCAATACCTTTCATTTGGGTGGGTAATTTGCTGGTATCTTTCAACTGAGCAACACCCCCCCCCCCCAGTATCATTCAGCTCAGGGTGGGCAAGTACCTGCTATACACTGCCAAATAACACTCAGGATCATCAAACAGTATGGTAGAATCAAGAACCAGGAGAGACTTACCCAAATTCATCTGGACTTCCTGAGGAGGCGGATGGGCACTGGGGGCCTCTGCTGGCACCAAGGCTCCGGTCCTCATAGAGTTCAGGTCAAGGAGAGATGTCCACTCTGGGTCCCTTATTTGTGGTCACCATACTGATGACTGGAAAAAAAGTGTATAACCTGAGAGCTGTGAGTTAAGTTTTATTTGGGGCAAAAGGAGGACTATAGCCCAGGAGACAGCATTTCAGATGGCTCTGAGGAACTGCTCCAAAGAGCTAGGGGGAAGGTCAGTTTACATTTGATTCTGGTGAAGGGGGAGTACATGCAATCAAGCACATAGTTTTTGCAGAAGGTTTTGCTAGTCTCGTGAAAGTTACTGCTAGTTACAGGGAGCAGAGGTCACCATGAAGGATTTTAGTGCTTTTCTAGATATGAGGAGATACAAGAATTGGGCTCATAAAATTGGTTCTTGAAAATATCTAACCATCAGAAGACCTGTTCTGCCAGTTTCTCCCAGAGCACAGAGTCTCGTTCCTGATCTCCACCCTGAACTCCTTTCAGGGGGCGTTGAAGGTCAGCAGCTGCAACAGCACATGATTTAATCCTTGTAGACGTAGATGGTAAGTGCCAATTTGTAGTGACAGTGCAGCGTTTTTAAAAGCAAAAAGAGAAAAGGAGAGGGGGTCTTTGCAATTTCAGCTTCCTGATAAGACCTCAGTTGCAGACTTCTAGGCACCACTTTGTGACTTGATGTGTCATTAGTGATTGTGATTGATTTACATGTTCCTGTAAAACAAACTAGTAAATTATGGTCTTGTGATCCCTTAACTTTTACTAGGAGTGAGCACAAGCAATGATAGAGACAATTTATAATTCACTTAGAACCTTCATTATGGTTCAAGAGTTTCAGTTCTCAGTTGACCCTCCCAGTGTCATCAGTAATAAGTCCACTTGGGTCCAGATGGTTGAAGCCACAGGACATTACCTCAACAGTTTGGGGAAATAAATCAAGCCATTAGTTTAAGCTAGCAATCATGGAAAAGATTATGTTGGGCTTGCTTTTCCTTTGTTTTTGCTTTCCCTCACTTTCCTAATTAGTAATAGCTTCAGTCTGCTCTTTGGAACTCAAGGAAGGTCTAGGAGACTAAAGCCTTTTTCTACAAACAAGAAACAGGGCACACAGAGGGGTTTTTGTACCAGGGAGGGCCCAAGAGGATTCGGCTTGGTATCACAAGGGTTAAAGCACAGTGTGTATCTGGAGCATGAAACCACATCCTCTTCCCTCCTCTGGCTCTGGGACCTCTGACATCCACCTGGTTTATAAACACCCTACTCCAGCATCCCAGGCAGGAGACGGGGGGATCACAATGGGAAAATGGACAAGCATGGTAGCAGGGCCATGAGTATAAAATTTAAGGGGGCACCTCAAAACATAGTCATCCAGATAAATACAGTTAAAAAAAATTAAATCCCTGTTGGACAACATAGCAACATTTTACTTTATTTTATTTTATTTTATTTTTTAATCAGTCATCAATTTTATACACATCAGTGTATACATGTCAATTCCAATCGCCCAATTCAGCACACCACCATCCCCACCTGACCGTGGTTTTCCCCCCTTGGTGTCCATACGTTTCTTCTCTACATCTGTGTCTCAACTTCTGCCCTGCAAACCGGTTCATCTGTACCATTTTTCTAGGTTCCGCATACATGCGTTAATATACGATATTTGTTTTTCTCTTTCTGACTTACTTCACTCTGTATGACAGTCTCTAGAGCCATCCACGTCTCAACAAATGACTCAATTTCATTCCATTTTGTGACTGAGTAATATTCCACTGTATATACGTATCACATCTTCTTTATCCATTCGTCTGTCGATGGACATTTAGGTTGCTTCCATGACCTGGTTATTGTAAATAGTGCTGCAATGAACATTGGGGTGCATGTGTATTTTTGACTTATGGTTTTCTCAGGGTATATGCCCAGTAGTGGGATTGCTGGGTCATATGGTAATTCCATTTTTAGTTTTTTAAGGAACCTCCATACTATTCTCCATAGTGGCTGTATCAATTTACATTCCCACCAACAGTGCAAGAGGGTTCCCTTTTCTCCACACCCTCTCCAGCATTTGTTGTTTGTATATTTTCTGATGATGCTCATTCTAACTGGTGTGAGGTGACACCTTATTGTAGTTTTGATTTGCATTTCTTTAATAATTAGTGATGTTGAGCATCTTTTCATGTGCTTCTTGGCCATTGGTATGTCTTGTTTGGAGAAAAGTCTATTTAGGTCTTCTGCTCATTTTTGGATTGGGTTGTTTGTTTTTTTTAATATTGAGCTGCGTGAGCTCTTTATATATATTGGAGATTAATCCTTTGTCAGTTGCTTCATTTGCAAATATTTTCTCCCATTCTGTGTGTTGTCTTTTTGTCTTGTTTATGGTCTCCTTTGCTGTGCAAGAGCTTTTAAGTTTCATTAGGTCCCATTTGTTTATTTTTGTTTTTATTTCCATTACTCTAGGAGGTGGATCAAAAAAGATCTTGCTGTGATTTATGTCAAAGAGTGTTCTTCCTATGTTTTCCTCTAAGGGTTTTATAGTGTCCGGTCTTACGTTTAGGTCTTGAATCCATTTTGAGTTTATTTTTGTGTATGGTGTTAGGGAGTATTCTAATTTCATTCTTTTACATGTAGCTGTCCAGTTTTCCCAGCACCACTTATTGAAGAGACTGTCTTTTCTCCGTTGTATATCTTTGCCTCGTTTGTCATAGATTAGTTGACCATAGGTGCGTGGGTTTATCTTTGGGCTTTCTATCTTGTTCCATTGATCTATGTTTCTGTTTTTGTGCCAGTACCATACTGTCTTGATTACTGTAGCTTTGTAGTATAGTCTGAAGTCAGGGAGTCTGATTCCTCCAGCTCTGGTTTTTTCCCTCAAGACTGCTTTGGCTATTTGGGGTCTTTTGTGTTTCCATACACATTTTAAGATGATTTGTTCTAGTTCTGTAAAAAATGCCATTGGTAATTTGATAGGGATTGCACTGAATCTGGAGATTGCTTTGAGTAGTACAGTCATTTTCACAATATTGATTCCTCCAATCCAGAAATATCTCTCTATCTATTGGTATCATCTTTAATTTCTTTCGTCAGTGTCTTACAGTTTTCTGCATACAGGTCTTTTGTCTCCCTAGGTAGGTTTATTCTTAGGTATTTTATTCTTTTTTTTGTGATGGTAAATGGGAGTGCTTCCATAATTTCTCTTTCAGATTTTTCATCGTTAGTGTATAGGAATGCAAGAGATTTCTGTGCATTAATTTTGTATCCTGCAACTTTACCAAATTCATTGATTAGCTCTAGTAGTTTTCTGGTGGAGTTTTTAGGATTCTCTATGTATAGTATCATGTCATCTGCAAACAGTGACAGTTTTACTTCTTCTTTTCCAATCTGTATTCCGTTTATTTCTTTTTCTTGTCTGATTGCCATGGCTAGGACTTCCAAAACTATGTTGAATAATAGTGAGAGTAGACATCCTTGTCTCGTTCCTGATCTTAGAGGAAATGCTTCCAGTTTTTCACCATTGAGAATGATGTTTGCTGTGGGTTTGTCATATATGGACTTTATTATGTTGAGATAAGTTCCCTCTATGCCTACTTTCTGGAGAGTTTTAATCATAAATGGGTGTTGAATTTTGTTGAAAGCTTTTTCTGCATCAATTGAGATGATCATATGGTTTTTATTCTTCAATTTGTTAATATGGTGTATCACGTTGGCTGACTTGTGTATATTGAAGAATGCTTGCATCCCTGGTATAAATCCCACTTGATCATGGTGTATGATCCTTTTAATGTGTTGTTGGATTCTGTTTGCTAGTATTTTGTTCAGGATTTTTGCATATATATTCATCAGTGATATTGGTCTCTAATTTTCTTTTTTTGTAGTATCTTTGTCTGGTTTTGATATCAGGGTGATGGTGGCCTCATAGAATGAGTTTGGGAGTGTTCCTTCCTCTGCAATTTTTTGGAAGAGTTTGGGAAGGATGGGTGTTAGCTCTTCTCTAAATGTTTGATAGAATTCACCTGTGAAGCCATCTGGTCCTGGACTTTTGTTTGTTGGAAGATTTTTCATCACAGTTTCAATTTCATTACTTGTGATTGGCCTGTTCATATTTTCTGTTTCTTCCTGGTTCAGTCTTGGAAGGTTATACCTTTCTAAGAATTTGTCCATTTCTTCCAGGTTGTCCATTTTATTGGCATAGAGTTGCTTGTAGTAGTCTCTTAGGATGCTTTGTATTTCTGCGGTGTCTGTTGTAACTTCTCCTTTTTCATTTCTAATTTTATTGATTTGAGTCCTCTCCCTCTTTTTCTTGATGAGCCTGGCTAATAACTTATCAATTTTGTTTACCTTCTCAAAGAACCAGCTTTTAGTTTTATTGATCTTTTCTATTATTTTCTTTGTTTCTATTTCATTTATTTCTGCTCTGATCTTTATGATTTCTATCCTTCTGCTAATTTTGGGTTTTGTTTGTTCTTCTTTCTCTAGTTCTTTTAGGTGTAAGGTTAGATTGTTTACTTGAGATTCTTCTTGTTTCTTTAGGTAGGCTTATATAGCTATAAAGTTCCCTCTTAGAACTGCTTTTGCTGCATCCCATAGGTTTTGGATCGTCGTGTTATCATTGTCATTTGTCTCTAGGTATTTTTTGATTTCCTCTTTGATTTCTTCAGTGATCTCTTGGTTATATAGTAACGTATTGTTTAGCCTCCATGTGTTTGTGCTTTTTACGTTTTTTTCCCTGTAATTCATTTCTAATCTCATAGCATTGTGGTCAGAAAAGATGCTTGATATGATTTCAATTTTCTTAAATTTACTGAGGCTTGATTTGTGACCCAAGATGTGATCTATCCTGGAGAATGTTCTGTGCGCACTCGAGAAGAAAGTGTAATCTTCTGTTTTTGCATGGAATGTCATCTAAATATCAATTAAATCTATCTGATCTATTGTGTCATTTAAAGCTTCTGTTTCCTTATTTATTTTCATTTTGGATGATCTGTCCTTTGCTGTAAGTGAGGTGTTAAAGTCCCCCACTATTATTGTGTTACTGTCGATTTCCTCTTTTGTAGCTGTTAGCAGTTGCCTATGTATTGAGGTGCTCCTATGTTGGGTGCATATATATTTATAATTGTTATATCTTCTTCTTGGATTGATCCCTTGATCATTATGTAGTGTCCTTCCTTGTCTCTTGTACCATTCTTTATTTTAAAGTCTATTTTATCTGATATGAGTATAGCTACTCCAGCTTTCTTTTGATTTCCTTTTGCATGGAATAGCTTATCCATCTCCTCACTTTCAGTCTGTATGTGTCCGTAGGTCTGAAGTGGGTCTCTTGTAGACAGCATATATATGGGTTTTGTTTTTGTATTCATTCAGCAAGCCTGTGTCTTTTGGTTGGAGCATTTAATCCATTCACGTTTAAGGTAATTATCGATATGTGTGTTCCTATGACCATTTTCTTAATTGTTTTGGGCTTGTTTTTTAGGTCCTTTTCTTCTCTTGTGTTTCCCAGTTACAGAAGTTCCTTTAGCATTTGTTGTAGAGCTGGTTTGGTGGTGCTGAATTCTCTTAGCTTTTGCTGGTCTGTAAAGCTTTTGATTTCTCCATCAAATCTAAAAGAGATCCTTGCTGCATAGAGTAATCTTGGCTGTAGGTTCTTCCCTTTCATTGCTTTAAGTATATCATGCCACTCCCTTCTGGCTTGTAGTGTTTCTGCTGAGAAATCAGCTGTTAATCTTATGGAAGTTCCCTTGTATGTTATTTTTTGTTTTTCCCTTGCTGCTTTCAATAATTTTTCTTTGTCTTTAATTTTTGCCAATTTGATTACTATGTGTCTCGGCATGTTTCTCCTTAGGTTTATCCTGTATGGGACTGTCTGCGCTTCCTAGACTTGGGTATATTTCCTTTCCCATGCTAGGGAAGTTTTCGACTATAATCTCTTCAAATATTTCCTCTGGTCTTTTCTCTCTCTCTTCTCCTTCTGGGACCCCTATAATGCGAATGTTGCATTTAATGTTGTCCCAGAGGTCTCTTAGGCTGTCTTCATTTCTTTTCATTCTTTTTTCTTTAGTCTGTTCCACAGCAGTGAATTCCACCATTCTGCCTTCCAGGTCACTTATCCATTCTTCTGCCTCAGTTATTCTGCTATTGATTCCTTCTAGTGTAGTTTTCATTTCAGTTATTGTATTGTTCATCTCTGTTTGTTTGTTCTTTAATTCTTCTAGGTGTTTGTTAAACATTTCTTGCATCTTCTCAATCTTTGTCTCCTTTCTTATTCCGAGGTCCTGGGTCATCTTCACTATCATTATTCTGAATTCTTTTTCTGGAAGGTTGCCTATCTCCACTTCATTTAACTGTTTTTCTGGGGTTTTATCTTGTTCCTTTATTAGGTATATAGACCTCTGCCTTTTCATCTTGTCTATCTTTCTGTGAATGTGTTTTTTGTTCCACAGCCTGCAGGATTGTAGTTCTTCTTGCTTCTGCTGTCTGCCCTCTGGTGGATGAGGCTATCGAAGAGGCTTGTGCAAGTTTCCTGATGGGAGGGACTGGTGGTGGGTAGAGCTGGCTGTTGCTCTGGTGGGCAGAGCTCAGTAAAACTTTAATCCACTTGACTGTTGATGGGTGGGGCTGGGTTCCCTCCCCGTTGGTTGTTTGGCCTGAGGCAACCCAACACTGGAGCCTACCTGGGCTCTTTGATGAGGCTAATGACAGACTCTGGGAGGGCTCACACCAAGGAGTACTTCCCAGAACTTCTGCTGCCAGTGTCCTTGTCCACACAGTGAAACAGAACCAACCCTCGCCTCTTCAGGAGACCTTCCAACACTAGCAGGTAGGTCTGGTTCAGTCTCTCCTGGAGTCACTGCTCCTTCCCCTGGGTCCTGATGCACACACTATTTTGTGTGTGCCCTCCAAGAGTGGGGTCTCTGTTTTCCCCAGTCCTGTCGAAGTCCTGCAATCAATTCCCACTAGGCTTCAAAGTATGATTCTCTAGGAATTCCTCCTCCTGTTGCCGGATCCCCAGGTTGGGATGTCTGACGTGGGGCTCAGAGCCTTCACTCCAGTGGATGGACTTCTGTAGTATAAGTGTTCACCAGTCTGTGAGTCACCCACCCACCAGTCATGGAATTTGATTTTACTCTGATTGCTCCCCTCCTACCGTCTCATTGTGGCCTCTCCTTTGTCTTTGGATGTGGGATGTCTTTTTTGGTGAGTTCCAGCATCTTCGTGTCAATGATTGTCCAGCAGCTAGTTGTGATTCTGGTGTTCTCGCAAGAGGGAGTGAGAGCACATCCTTCTACTCCGCCATCTTGGTTCCTCTCTCCAGATGGGGACATTTCAGCCCAGGGAACTCCATTTCCTCCAGCAACATTTTAAATAAAGACAAAATTGGACCCAGCTCCAGTTCCAAGAAAACTCGATTTATCAAAATAGGCAACTAGCCTGCTGGCGTGAGTTTGCCAATTGGATTTTTTAAAAGATAGAACATTAATATATTATGTGTTTTGATTGCTGAGCTTTTAGGGACCCTCCCTTCATGAAATTTTGCACCCAAACCCAGTGCCTCACTCTCCTTATCCTAGTCCTGGCCCTGAACTGTAGAAAAGATCTGTGATCACACTGGCACACCCTAACTGAGAGCTGGTTCCCATCCTAGGCTGGGAACCATCACTGAGAAGGCCTGTCCTTGCAACTGAAGATTCTCATCAGCTCTTTGATGCCCCACTCTTGAGTATGAAATAACAGTCAGTGCCAGTCACCTGGAATTCACCAAGCTTCAAAGATGGACACAAGCAAAAAGAAAAGAAAAATCACATACACTGAAATTGGTAGAATCAGGTCTTCTAGCACCCAGGACAGTGGCTGATAGTTTATTTTCTTAATGTAAATGCTGTCTTACAGTAATCCTCATTCTCATCTCTGTAATTTTAATATCTTATAATCTCTGAAAACCAAAATGTTTCAGGGTTGTGTGTGTGTGTGTGTGTGTGTGGTAATTTATTACTACAACTCTATTAGCAAAACCTGATGCGAACTGACATAATCTTCATTTATCCACTTAGCATGAACATTTTTGTTTTAGTACAGAGTTATCCATGTGCATGACAAAAGGTCATGTCTCAGATTAATTGGAAGTGTTTTGTAACATGTATGTACTATATTATTTTCTTAAAATACAAATTCTTACCTTTGACATACTTGTGCTCCACAGGTTTCAGTTAAGGAATTCTTTGCGGGGACATTAGCAATTCCTGAATTTTCCTTGGCTTATATGTTAAATCAGGAAATAAAATGTGTTTGTTAACAGGGCCAGTTTATGGTCGTGGGCCCAAGGCACTCTGGTCTTTTTTGGCCCTTTTGTTACCTACGTTTCGGGAGGCCATAGACTCACAAGTGAGTCCTTTGCCTGGAGTCACTCCTGTCAATAGAACGAGACCAGGTTTCATATAGCAGAGTAGAAATTTTATTCATTGATCAGGGAATGGAGAGGGAGAGCTCAGGAGAATAGAAATAGGTCAAAGCAAAAGACTTGGGGCTCCTTGGGATACAAATGCTCAACACCTTCTTCCAAAAAAAATTAATGTTAAGACTATGTTGGTGTAAAGATGAATATAATCCAAGCTAGATAGTATTCATTTTCCCCCAATATAAAATAAATTAAAATCTTTGCTTAAAGTATCATAGTCTTGGCTTCCCTGGTGGTGCAGTGGTTGAGAATCTGCTTGCCAATGCAGGGGACATGGGTTCAAACCCTGGTCTGGGAAGATCCCACATGCCGTGGAGCAACTGGGCCCGTGAGCCACAATTGCTGAGCCTGCGCTTCTGAAGCCTGTGCTCCGCAACAAGAAAGGCCGCGATAATGAGAGGCCCACGCACCGCGATGAAGAGTGGCCCCCACTTGCCGCAACTAGAGAAAGCCCTCGCACAGAAATGAAGACCCAACACAGCCATAAATAAATAAATTTTTAAAAAAATCTCCCCCCCCAAAATGATTTAAATGGTAAACTTTATGTTATATATGTTTAAAAAAAAAGTATCATAGTCTTCAGGCTACATGGCTTCTAAAGAGAATTTGGTATTGGTTGTCAATGATGGTATAATGCGGCTCAGATCAGGTCTTTCTGAGACAGGAGGACAAGAGCACAGACATTTTGAAAAGGACTAGGGAATGACCTTGGGCAAAACAGGCTAAAGATCAAAGGCTTTGTGAGCCGGAGTCCCAGAGACAGAAACCAGGCTCGCAGAAATAAAAAATTAACTTTGTCTCTATTACACTAACAAGTATACCTAGTTGCCACAAGACTAGAAGCTCAAGTATAAATTTTAACCTTATCTGTTCCTGTGCTTTCTTGCAGAAAATTCTCAGGCACTGCTTTCCCCTCACCGAAGCACTCCCTAGTCCTGATTGCCACCATGGAGCCACCTGCTGCTGATCAAGAAGTTAGACTATTTCTTCAAATTGTCAGTGATCATGAGACAAACCCTCCCTTTTGTTATAAGAGCAACTTGCCCCTTCTAATCAGGGAGCTACTAATTTTTTTTTTTTTTCTGCTTTCTCCCTTGTTCACAAGCTATATCTTTTAAAAGGCTTTGCTTGTGGAAGCGGTATTCATTTCTGCACTATTGCTCTCCAGAATCTGGAAAGGGCCTGGTAACACTTGGAGGCGAATTAAGAGATGCTAGAAGTAAACTAAATATTAGCTGATAAAGTGAAGGACAGGATTGAGCAGAAAAGGCAGAACAGAGGATCAAAAATCATAGCACACAGCATAGGTATGTGTGGGTACTGGATGTTTCTACCTCCCAGCCAGCACATGGCACACAGTATAAGCTCAATAAACATTCACTGAATGACTGAGTGAGTGAATGAATGATGAGCATTCATGAGGTCGGGAAATTTAATTTTCTGATTTGGTCTAATAAGTGAATTGGATTTTAACTTCTCAGGGAGATGCCCTCAGAAGTTTAACCAAGAACAGTTAGCACACTAAGGCCTATGGGCCAAATCTGGCCTAGGAGTGAAAATAACTTAAAGATGAACATTTGTAATTGGTCTAATAATAACGAATACTAATTTTAAACTCCAAATAGGCAAACTGTCATCATCCCCAAAAAGAATTTTTTTTATCTTCATTGACCTATATGACAAAAAGTTGCACTTTACTTAATATTACTTTATTTTATTTTATTTTCACCCGTTAAAAACTGTGGGCATTTTTAATGTCTTATTATGTAAATACCCACATAACATCTTCAGTTGTGCCTCTTAGTCCACCAACAGGCAAAAATATTTCTAAAATAGTTATTCTCTTGCCATTTACAGAAAACAGTTGCCAACCCCTGGCCAAACAATGTATGGAATCAGATATACTTGCATTCATCTTGCCTTACATCAGAGTTGAATTGAAGAAAATCACATTGAAGACAAAATGGGTGGAAAATATACCCTAGCATGCACATGCACATATTTTATTGTTATTATTTTCCCTCAGGCCCTCAGTCTGCCTCTCTTGCTTAACTTCTGGATGACAATATGTGGGCTTTGGAAACCTTGTTACAAAGGAATACCTCTCAGAAGTCACAGGCTTGGCGGCCACTCTTAAATTGCCCTCTAACCGCTGGTCCCTCAGGTGATTCAAGGCCCAACACATGGCATGGGAAGGGATTCCCATGACATTAGAGAACACGGCCTGTGGCTTTGTGGGCTCACCAAAAGCCTGCATAATAATTAGCTCAAAGACTTCATCTGGCCACCACCCAGACTCTTGCTTCCCCTTGAAACATTTGCTTACAAATAAAGTTTAAGAAAGTAAGTCAAAATGACCAATGGTGCAGTAGAGGGGAGTGGTCAGCATTTCTAGAAAAGCCAGACACACATGTCCTGGCCTTCAGGCCACAAAATATTGGCCAATCACAGACCAGGCAGTTGGGATCACATAAACTATGGTGCACGCTTGGGTTATACTTGCCAACAGTCCAGTGTCCATGCCAGGCAAACCAGAAAAATGAGCTACTTATTCAGTTTAAACGAGCCATCACAGGTTTTTCCACACAGCCAGTAACCACCATAAAAGATAAAAATGAAAATGGAATCAACTCCAAGGCAAGATAGTCACTGCAAACCAGTGACTAAATCAGAAGTTTAGTCCCATTTGGAAAGGCCTGAGACCAGAAACTGGTCATCAGTGTTCAGGTCTGCTCATCCTCTCCTGCCCTGTGACAGCACAAGTATCTTCGACATCTCCTTCTTTGTTCATCCCCATGCTGTCCATGCTGACACACATTTTTATTTCAAAATAGTGATGGGGGCTATGGCAACACAGGAAGCTGCTTTTCTCACAGAGACACAGAATATACAGCTACACATGGAGCAATTTCCTCTGGAAAAAAATCTAGATACTAGATGAGTGACTCCTATATACTGGGTGAGGGAGAAAATAGCTAACCTTGAAATACCTATATATAAAGGCTGATACACAATTGTTTCCATAAACTCTGCCCCTTGTATTGTGACATACAATCAACAGGGAATTCCCTACTCCAGGTTCTCCTGGAGGAGCAAAGGCCTTGGACTCCACGTTTAGTACCCCAACTTTTAAGATTCCTCAAAACAGCTGTTTGAAGGCGATGAACCTCAAAACAGCTACTTCTGAATGATCATTCACTGTGTGAGAAACCCAGGATTATAGTACACAAAGATACAATTATTAATGGGTGCTTCAGTACTTACTATGGCTATTCCCCCAAGGCTCAACAAAGAAGATCCAGGCAAAAATGCCCATCTTCCAGTCTTTCTCTGTAAAGGGTCCATCTGCATACTTTGAAAGCTACACCCTGAAGGTCAGGTTTCTTATTTAGCACACTTGTAGGGGCTAGACGCAATCCTCCCTGGAAACCAGGTGGACACATCTTCCATCTTCTCCCTCTAGCCCACTTCAAGCACCACTATCTCTCTGGAAGAAGATTGCACATGTGTCCCAGCTTTTGTGTCTGATGCCCAGGGGATGGATCTGTAGATAATGTGGCTCTGATATCCATGGGTCTTGCATTCACAAATCCCACAGGACTGTAGCAAAGAAGCAGTTCTTCTTGGTTATAGGAACACTCCTCCACAGTTATACAAAAGTTCAGAGAGTGTAGAAAAAAAAAAAAAAACCTTTCTTTTGCTTTCTTTTTGTAAGGGACTTTACTACATTCTTTCCCAGCTGTTGCCTGAAGTTCCAGCTCTAATCTGCCTACATTTAGGTGCTGATTGTGATCCTCCCCATTGGGATACTGACATTTGTTGACACACTCTCAACTACTGGGTGATCCTAGAAGAAATGAGGCAGCTTTTATAACCACAAAGTTCCAGAGACAACTAGGAGCTCAGGCTAGACTTATAGATAGGGTTTATCTTCTACATGAGACTGCTCTGTCAAAATTGGGGGAGGTGGCTGTTTTATCGAAAGGGCAGAAACCAACACAAAGAATCAAGGAAAATGAAGAAAAGGAATATGTATCAAACTAAGGAACAACACAAATTTCCAGAAACAGACCTTAATAAAACAGAGATAAGTAATCTGTCTGATAAAAAGTTAAAAATAAAGGTCATAAATATGCTCACTGAGGTCAGGAGGTCTATGTATGAACAAATTTCAAGAAAGAGATAGGAAGTAATAAAAAGTACCAAATGAAATCAGAGCTGAAGATTATAATAAGGGAACTGAAAATTTTAATAGAGTTACTAAAAAGTAAATCCACTGGCAGTCACTTCAGCTGAAGGCAGAGAGCCTTGCAACAATTTACAGAAGTATAGCAATGGTGATACAGAGATAGCTAAACATTTCTCTGTACCTCTTATCGGAAGCATTCATTGGAGATCAGAAGATATTTGGAGGATAGGGTAGTTTCTGTTCATCCTGACTCCCACAGGCTGTATGCCAGCTGCTTCAGAAACACATGCATCATTTCTGCTATGAAGATGGAGGGTAGGGGGTGGAGTGGGGAGCTGCAACTGTGTTAAGAGTTGAAATTGACCAAAATTGACTTCTAGTTACTGTTGAAACCTTTCCCTAGAAATGCAAGACTTCAATAGATGCCATACTTCCAAAATAATTGTATGAGACAGATTCTGCCAGTGCAGTTGTTCCTGCTGCTTTCTACTCTGCCATCATCCTTGAATCCTGTCTTGGATGCCACTTTTCATAGTATATATATTCAGATGGTTATGATCAGGCTGTTGTAAATGACCTCAGTTGAGCACCAGCTTCATTGTCACATGGCATTCATTTCTACCTGCTGGTTCGAATATCCATTGGAAGTATTTTCAGCATGCAGCTATTTGTTATCACCAAATGCCACCCTTGACTGAGGTGGTTACTATGCTAAAACAATATAACACATCTAAAATGGTGGTGAAACATATATACAATGGAATATTACTCAGCAATAAAAAGGAACAAGACTGAGTTATTTGTAGTAAGGTGGATGGACCTAGAGTCTGTCATACAGAGTGAAGCAAGTCAGAAACAGAAAAACAAATACTGTATGCTAATATATATATATATATGGAATCTAAAAAAATGGTACTGATGAACCCAGTGGCAGGTCAGGAATAAAGATGCAGACGTAGAGAATGGACTTGAGGACACAGGGGGCAAGGGGAAGCTGGGACAAAGTGAGAGAGCAACAATGACATATACACACTACAAAATGTAAAATAGATAGCTAGTGGGAAACTGCTGCATAGCACAGGGAGATCAACTTGCTTTGTGATGACCTAGAGGGGTGGGATAGGGAGGGTGGGAGGGAGGGTCAAGAGGGAAAGCATATGGGGATATATGTGTACATATAGCTGATTCACTCTGCTATATAGGAGAAACTAACACAACACTGTAAAGAAATTATACTCCAATAAAGATGTGAAAAAAAATAAAAATAAAATGTGGCCAAGAGGACTATATTTGTGACTAGTTGTGGACACATGACTCAACACCTGAAATACATGGAATTCTTGCTCCTTCTAATATTCTTTCAAAGGGAAGCTTTGAGATATCTGCTCTAAAAATTAAAATTATTGTGCAAACCAAACAATTCTAAGCACTTTGTAAATATTTCCTTTAAATGTTAGTAAATCCTATAAGAGAGGTCATATTATTATCCTTAAACAGACGCAGAACGGTTAAGCATCTAGCCTAAAACTTTTTAACTCTAGTTAGATGGAGTCTGTATCCTTCAACATTGTGCTCTTTCAGAAGAGATAATAGAGTTCAGATACCTACAGTAAAGAAAACCAACTAGAATGTGCTCTGGGAAAGCAAATACAGGAAAAAGGTGAAGGGATATTTTCCTGGAGTTCAGGGAAATAAATCAAAAAAACTGTACTGAAAAGAACTGACTGTGTTCACTTTTCCATGCAATTTAGATAAGGATGAGAAATCCTGCATCAGATGCTTCCATCCAGGCCCACAGTTTCAGAAATCATGGTTACTGCCAGACTATTTGGTATAATTGATAAATTTATAGCCTAAAAAATATTTCTCCATTACCATACTTCTAAGTCTGTTCACAATATCTGATTAGTTTTCCCCCAACGTGGATAACTGGGCAAATATCTATATATTAACAAAAGGGAGGCCTAGCACAGAGGGACTTGATAGATCTAGGGCAGGCAGCAACCACCCTGGCATTGAGGGACAAATATTTTGGCCCACAGAAAGATTTGAGATCAGAAGAGGAAATGACGGAAGAATCTTCACATATTGAAATATGGAGAAATCTTGGTTTCTACATAGTTTAACTTTACAGACCAGAGAGACCTGTTTTCTGGCTTATCAAATATGCATTGTACATCTGCTTTGGCCATTTGGGAGGGAAATACATTTAGAAATTTGGAGGACACCATCACTCACGTAGAGGCCTTAATGAAATTCACCCAGGAAGACTTAGAATGATAGTAACCAGGGTGCCAATCTATTGAAATCAGGAGTTTTTATGATGAAAAAAGTGATGCTACAAAACTGCATGGCCCTTGATATTTTAACAGCCTCTCAAGGAGGATCTTATGCCATAATACACACCAAATACATTTTTTTTATACCTGATGAATCTTCTAATGTGACTTACATTATGATATATATTAAAAAAAAAAAAACAGATCTCCTCTCTGAATGATCTCCTTCCCAGTTTAGGGAAAATGTTAGAAAAATGGTTTGGTTTAGGGAGCTCTTGGCTCAAGTCTTTGCTAATGATGTTGCAAGGTCACTGTTAATTACCTCTCATGTTGTGCCTCTCCTACACTGGCTAGAATGATGGTATTCAAGCAAGGTTCAGACACTATTTTGTGGACCCCAAAACTTACCTAGCTCTGTCAGAAATAGAGTTTCACTTCCCTAATTAGGGAGACTACAATGCCTATTCTCAGAAGGAAGCAGTTAACTGATGACTGACCTTCAGCCTGGTACACCTCAAGACGGAGGAGGGAAATATCCCAAGGGGAGATTTTGTAAACAGATAAGGTAGGGGGTCACTAAAGAAAAAGAACCAGGCATGGAATAAAAGAAGGCATTTCAGGTCTAAGCCAGCTCACAATGCTTGTCTTTGAACAAGGCTCAGTGATAACAATCTTAAGAGAACACAAGGACAAACATATCAAACAAAAGACATAAGAATAACAAGGATAAATCAGTTGTAAAGACTCCCAGTTATATTTCAATTGTAAGGACTAGCCTAAGGCACTGGCTTGAGCTGTTTTGAAGAGTTTAAATCCCCCTCAACTACCAGATCAACTGGACTCTAAGCGATGATGTTGTTGAACTTTTCTGACCCTAATGACTTCAATCGACTGAAGTTTGGACCCTGTGGACCCTTCAAGCACCTTCATGAATATGCATATACCCATAGCTTAAAACTTCCCCAATTGCTCTTCAGGAGACACTGCTTTGGGAAAGATCCCTGGTGTTTGCCTTACTTGCTGCAAGTAATAATAAATACTTCCTTCTCCCAATCTTTGGCTTGGGTTTGTCTTTTAGCTCAACATCCACCAAGAGGTGAACCCAATTTTGGGGTAACACCTGTGCTGGGTCCACCATGTTCCTTAGTGTTAGGTATCCTTTTTGTTAATATATAGATATTTGCCTAGTTATCCATGTTTGGAGAAACTAATCAGATATCATGAACAGGCTCAGGAGAATACTAATAGGGAAACATTTTCTAGGCTATATATTTTATCAGTTATACTGAATTGTTACATAAACATTGTACATGTGCTCTTAGCAATAGACTTAAACAAGCAGTGATACATGTCATGAGTAGTTATACTCTGAGATAACTTCACTAGATAATTTTCTTTTTCTCATGAACATCAGGGAAAAATTATGGTTAACACAATAATTTTCAATTTTGATAGGACCTGGTAGCAGGTAATAGGGCATCTGATTGTAACATAACAGGACCCTAAGAGGCCTTCCTGAGACAGACCACCTCTGTCTCCACCCATGTTCACTGCATGCATCTCATTTGTGGAAAAGTTGTAGTCTCTCAGGCCTCCCCTGAGTCACAAAATCCTGACTAAAGAATTAATCTTTTAAAAGATGTGAATGTGTAGTGACAATAATAACAGTCAGACTAGAAGAACTGGTAAATTAGCCATACAGCAGTCAGAGAATATTTAGTTCCTACCTGAAGGACATAGATAACAGTGTCTGATGCATATTCCTGAGTTATTTTACAGATAATAAAACCCCCACCCAAATATAAACAAAGTTGATAAACCTCCATCTAGACCAATTCAAGAATGAAAAAGCAAACACCACTCTAAATCCTACAGATGTTAAAAGGATAATAAGTGAATGTTATGAACAACTTTATGTAGAAATTCAACAACCAAAAATAAATAGACAAATTCCTTAAAAGTTATAAATTACCAAAAGCATGTCAAGAAGAAATAAAACACCAAAATAATTCTATACCAATTTAAGAAATAAAACTCATACCTTAAAATCTTCCCACTAAGAAAATACAAGATCACAAAGAATTTTAACCTATCGAGTATTTAAGGAAGAAATACTACCAATCTTACAAAATTCTTTCAGAACAGAAGAGGAGAGAACATTTTCCAACTCATTTTTTGAGGTCACCTTATTTATCTGATACCAAAACCAGATGACTATAGTAGAAGAAAAGTACACAACACAGTATTAATGAACATAAACACAAAAATCCTTAACAAATATTAGCAAATTGGCTCCAGTAATCTATATGAAGGCTAATATACTACAAGCAAATGGGGTTTATCCCAGGAATCCAAGGTAGACTTAATGTTTGAAAATCAATCAATGAAACTTACTATATTAACAGAATAAAAGAGAAAACCATATGATCATATCAATATGGAAGGTGCATTTGGCAATATTCAGTTGTTACTCATGATAAAAATTCTCAGCAAAGCAGGAAGAGAAAGGATCTTAATCTGATAAGGGGCATTTATGAAAAGCCCACATCTATGAGAAGTCTTCATAGTGGAAGACTGAATGATGGTGCTTGGTCTCATCACTCTAGTGAATTAGAGGCCTTAGCCTCTGCACCAAGGGAAGAAAAAGAAGAAAAAAAAAAAAGTCATGGATTGGAAAGGGAAAAAGAAATCTGTCTTCATTTGCAGACAACAGGATGAGGATGTGGAAAATTCTCAGGACTCCAGAAGAGAGCTACTGAAAGTACTAAGTGTGTTGAGCAAGGTTTCAGGATATAGTGTCATTATATAAAATTAATTGTACTACTGTATATAGTAATGATCTTTTAAAGTTGAATGAAGAAAACAATTCCACTTATAATAACATCCAAAACAATGGAATACATAGGAATATATCTAACAATATATCTTCATCACCTGTACACTGACAACTATATGTCACTGCTGAGAGAAATTCAAGAAAACCTAAATAAACACATGCATAGACCTTGATCATGGATTGGAAGACATTGTTTTTTGTTTTAAGTATTTTATTTATTTATTTACTATTTTGGCTGTGTTGGGTCTTAGTTGTGGCATGTGAGCTCTTTTGTTGTCATGCACCAGCTCTTTGTTGCAGCACGCAGACTTCTCTCTAGTTGTAACATGTGGGTTTTCTCTCTCTAGCTGAGACATATGAGATTAGTTGCCTGGCAGCATGTGGAATCTAGTTCCCCAACCAGGGATCGAACCTGCTTCCCCTGCATTGGTAGGAGGATTCGTTACCACTGGACAACCAGGGAAGTGCCTGGAAGACATTGTTAAGATGCCACTTCATCATCTTATTTCAATTTGGGAGATTCAATGAAATCTCAATCAAAATCCCAGCAGTTTTTCTATAGACATTGATAAGATTATTCTAAAATTTATGCAAAGAACCTAAGATAGTAAAATAAATTTTGAAAAAGAAGAACAAATTTGGAGGATTTATATTATACATTATATTAATTATTATATATTATATTAGTGTATATATTACTTTCAAGGTTTTTCATACAGATATACAATCAAGACAGCATGGGAGTAGTGTATAGCTCAATACAACAAAATAGAGAGCTCAGAAACAGGCTTACACATATATGGACAATTGATTTAGAATAAAGATGATAAGACAACTAAATGGCAGAAAGAATAATTTTTTTAACATGTGGTATTGGAACTGGCTGCCTATATGGAAAAAAAATATAGACTTTGGCCCTTACCTAACATAATACACAAAAATTAAATTGAAATAAATTACACATCTTAATGTAAAAGCTGAAACAGCAAACTTCTTTGAGAATATATTTGTGATGGTGGGATAGGCACAATTTCCTAAATAGGATGCAAAAAACATGAACCACTAATAAACTGATAAAATGAACTTTATCACAATTAAAAACTTATCTCCCAAAGACACTTAAGAAAATGTAAAGACAATACATAGACTAAGAGAAATTATTCAGAAAATATACATCTGACAAAGGATTTGTATCCAAAATATTTAAGGAAATCTAATAATTCAATAAGACAAATAATTTAAAAATTGAAGCATAACAAAGCTAGAGGCAATCCACTCCCTGATTTCAAACTTTATTACAAAGTTATACTAATTAGAATATTATGGTAGTGGCTGAAAACAGACACAGAGATCAATGGAACAAAATACAGAGCCTAGAAATTAATCCATGCATATATGCATATAAATTGATTTACCACAAAGGAGCCAAGAACATACAATGAAGAAAGCACAGTTTCTTCAATCAATGGTGTTGGGAAAACTGGACAGCTACATGCAAATAAATGAAACTTGACTGGTACCTTACACAATACACAAAAATTAAGTCAAAATGAATTACACTTGAAATTTACAACTGAAACCACAAAACAACTAGAAGAAAATACAGGACGTGAACTCTTTGACTCAGGTTTTGGTAAAGATTTTTTTTGAAACTGCTCTGAAAGCAAAACCACGAAAAGGAAAAATAAAAAGTGAGGCTATGTCAAGCTAAAAGGTTTCTACACAGTGAAGGAAACCATCAACAAAGAAAAAACACAACCTACTTAATGGCGAAAAATATTTGTAAATGCTGTGACTAGCAACGGATTAATATTCAAAATAAATGAAAAACTCATATAACTCAGTAACAAAAAATTAGACAACCCAATTTAAAAATGGGCAGAGGAACTGCATCTGTGTTTTTCCAAAAAAGACATTCAGATGGCCAATAGGCACATGAAAAGATGCTCAACATCACTAATCATCAGGCAAATGGAAATCAAAGGTGAGATGTCACCACTCATCCATCAGAATGTCTCTCATCAAAAAGTCTACAAATAATAAATGTTGGTGATGATTTGAAGAAAAGTGAACTCTCGTACACCCTTTGTGGGAATATAAATTTTTGCATCCACTGTGGAAAACACTATGGAAGTTCTTCAAAAAGTTTAAATGGAACTACCTTATGATCCAACAATTCCAGTTATGAGTATTTATCTGAAGAAAATGGGAACACTAACTTAAAAAATATATGCACCCACATTTTCACTGAAGCATATCTACAATAGCTAATATAGAAGCAACCTAAGTGGTTACAATACATAAATGGTGAATGGTTAAACAAGATGTGATATACATATATATATATATATATACACACACACACATATATACATGTGTAAATGTATGTATAGTGAAATAATACTCAGCCATAAAAAAAATACACATTTTGCCATTTGCAACAACATGCATGGACCTGGAGGGTATTATGCTTAGTGAAATAAGTCACAGAGAGAAAGGTAAATACTGTATGTTATTACTTATGTGTGAAATCTAAAAAATAAAACAACTGAAATAGACTCACAGATACATTAGCAGTTAACAGTGAGGAGAGGGAAGGAAGGAGGGACAAGATAGGAGTAGGGGATGAAGAGATACAAACTACCATGTATAAAATAGATATGCTACAAGGATGTAATGTACATATAGGGAATATAGTCAATATTTTAAAATAAATTTGTATGGAGCACATTACATAAAAATGTTGAATTACTATGTTGTACATCTGAGATTAATATAATATTGTTAAGTCAATTATACATCAATAAAAAAATGAGTTAATTAATTAAAAAAATAATGCGAGCAGAATGAAGATCTTTCAACCAAACAATAAGATCTTAAAGTCACTTGAAGAAATTCTGAAATATAAAACTTAAGTAAAAGGAAAATAACAGATACTTTGAGATGTAGGGGAAAAAAGTGAGCAAAGACATTGATCAATATGTAAGGGAATCTAAGTAAATGTTGACTTCATAAAATCACAATAATAATAGTGTCTAAACTGTGGAAGGAAATAAGCACATAATAAGATGATGGTAATGAACGTATGTCGGTAATAATGGTAATGATAAAGGGACCAAAATTTCTAGTTAATAAAAAAATTATTAGTTTGGACAAGAGAGTAAGACACCAATATGTGATCTCCAAACTCCCTGAATGCAAAGGGAAATGTTCTTCCTACTCAAAAAAAAAAAAAAAAAAAAAATCATGCTTCTGCCTTGAACAAAAATCAAGTTGCTCTAGCAGAGACACACTACATTTCTAAATTTGCAATTTACCAATGGTTCCCTTGCTTACAGATTGATTAAAAAATTAATTTGAAGGCTTACAAACATTTTGTCTCATAATCACAGAAAAACATATACTACCTAACTATACATCAATTTCATTAAAGTAAGCCATTTAAACTTCAATTAAAGAAAGCTATTTTCTCAGAACACAAGACATGTTTTCCTAAAAAAGACTCTTAAATACCTTACATACAATGTGCATGTATGTTAAGTTTTGTGTCTCTTTATTTGTAAGGACCAGGAAGTTCTTTGTAGGCAAGGTCCTTGCCCATTGTCTTGTAAGGGGAAGCACCACCATTTGTGAGTGAAGTTGTAAGTCGGTGAAATCCAAGCAACATCTGCATTCACATCTCTGTCTAGTGACTCTTGTATTCCTAAACGTGTGAGGGAAGACCAGTAGGGGGACTGGAGGCTTTCGTGAAAAAGAAGTTGAGATACGTGGTTTATGGAGCATGAGTGGGGTGCCCCAACCAATGGAACCCAACAGTAATGTCAGAAACCGGAAATAAAGGAAAATATCCCTGCAAAATCACCCTGGGTTGCTAGAACATTTCCTTTTCCTGAAAAAGCTATAAGAAGCCCTTCTTTTCTATGTATATAAATGAGATTTAGTTTATATACTTAACAACGAGGTTGAGACTAAAATCTTAGATGGAAAAAGACAAAGCAAAATAATAGCTTGGCTTCTTCTGTGGATACATGTTCACAATTTTCCTATGTATGCATTTGAGCACATGTATGCATGTGTGTTAAGACAGATACATAACATGGCAAATTGTTCATAATTATATCACTAGTTAAAATTTTATTCTTTATAACTTCCCAAATTTTCTGTAAATTCTGTCCAACTTTTCAAACCAGATTTAAGATAGTTACTATCTAAATGGTGACATAGATATGTTTCCTTCTACAGTTAGTTTTCTTGGCCATCAACCTAGTCAAGCTTCAAATAGCTTTATTCCAAAATAAATTTCTGAGTGAGAAAAAAACTGGAACATTAAAAAAGAAAAAGACAACCCTAAAAAATGTAAGAAATCACAGAAGAAAAATTCTAAGAGAAGGATAAATCCGTTATAAATTCAGAAGCCATAATGTAAAGGATAGAGAAAAATGGCAATGTTTTTTTAGTTTCTGCTGGGCAGCAAAGTGAATCAGCTATATGCATACATATATCCCCTCTTTTTTGGATTTCCTTCCCATTTAGGTCATCACAGAGCATTAAGTAGAGTTCCCTGTGCTATACAGTAGGTCCTCATTAGTTATATATTTTATATGTAGTAGTGTATATATGTCAATTCCCACCTCCAAACTCATCCCACCCCTGGTTCCCCACTTGGTATCAGTACATTTGTTCTCTACATGTGTGTCTCTATTTCTTCTTTGCAAATAAGTTTATCTGTACCATTTTTTTAGATTCCACATATAAACAATATTATACAATATTTCTCTTTCTGACTTATTTCCCTCTGTTTGACACTCTTTAGGTCTAACCATGTCTCTGCAAATGGCACAGTTTCATTCCTTTTTATGGATGAGTAATATTCCATTTTATATATGTACTGCATCTTCTTTATCCATTCCTCCACTGATGGAAATTTTGGTTGTTTCCATGTCCTGGCTATTGTAAATAGTGCTGCAAGGAACACTGTGGTGCATGTATTTTTTTCAATTATAGTTTTCTCTGGATATATGCCTAGGAGTGGGACTGGTGGGTCATATGATAGTTCTATTTTTAGTTTTTTAAGGAATCTCCATACTGTTTTCCATAGTGGCTGTACCAATTTACATTCCCATCAACAATGTAGGAGGCTTCTCTTTTCTCCACACGTTCTCCAGCATTTATTGTTTGTAGATTTTTTGATGATGGCCATTTTGACTGGTGTGACTCCTGTGAGATGATACGGCATTGAAGTTTTGATTTGCATTTCTCTAATGATTAATCGTGTTGAGCATTCTTTCATGTGTTTGTTGGCCATCTGTATATCTTCTTTGGAGAAATGTCTGTTTAGGTCCTCTGCTCATTTTCTGATTGAGTTTTTCTTTTTATATTGATATTGAGCTGCGTGAACAGTTTGTATATTTTGGAAATTATTCCCTTTTCAGTTGCTTCATTGGCAAATATTTTCTCCCAATCTGAGGGTTGTCTTTTGTTTTCTTTTTATGGTTTCCTTGGCTGTGCGAAAACATTTGTGTTTAATTAGGTACCATCGGATTATTTTTCTTAATTTTCATAACTGTAGGAGATGGGTTAAAAAAGATCTTGCTGTGATTTATGTCAGAGAGTTTTCTTCCTATGTTTTCCTCTAAGAGTTTTATAGTATCTGGCCTTACCTTTAGGTCTTTAATCCATTGTAAGTTTATTTTTGTGTATGGTATTAGGTAGTGTTCTAATTTCGTTCTTTTTTTTTTTTGGTTTACATTTTTTTTGAAGTAAAATAGCTTTACAATGTTGTGTTCATTTCTGCTGTACAATGAAGAGAATCAGCTATATGTATGCCTATATCCCTTCCCTCTTGGACCTCTCTCCCACCCTCCCCACATCCCACCCATCTAGGTCATCACAGAACACCGAGCTGAGCTCCCTGTGCTATGTAGCAGGTTCCCACTAGCTATCTATTTTACACATAGTAGTGTATTTATGTCAAACCTAATCTCCCAATTCATCCCACCCTCCCCTTCTGGGTCTAATTTCATTCTTTTATATGTAGCTGTCCAGTTTTCCCAGTACCACTTATTGAAGAGGCTGTCTTTTCTGCATTGTATATTCTGACCTCCTTTGTTATAGATTAGGTGACCATAAGTGTGTGCATTTATCCCTGGGATTTCTATCCTATTCTATTGATCTGTATTTCTGTTTTTGTGCCAGTACAATACTATCTTGATTATTGTAGTTTTGTAGTATAATCTGAAGTCAGGGAACCTGATTCCTACAGCTCCATTTTTCTTTCTCAAGATCGCTCTGGCTATTCAGGGTCTTTTGTGTTTCCATACAAATTGTATAATTTTTTGTTCTAATTCTGTGAAAAAAATGCCCTTGGTAATTTGATAAGGATTGTGTTGAATCTGTAGATTCCTTTGGGTAGTATAGTCATTTTCACCATATTGATTCTTCCAATCCAAAAACATGGTATTTCTCTCCATATGTATGTTGTTGATTTCTTTCATCAGCTTCTTAGTTTTCTGAGTACAGGTCTTTTGCTACCTTAGGTAGGTTTATTCTTAGGTATTTTATTCTTTTTGATGCAATGGTAATGGGATTATTTTCTTCATTTCTCTTTCTGTTTTTTCATTTTTAGCATATAGGAATGCAAGGGATCTCTGTGCATTAATTTTGTATCTGCCCCTTTACTAAATTCATTGATGAGTGCTAGTATTTTTCTAGTAGTATCTTTAGGATTTTCTATGTACAGTGTCATGTCATCTGCAGTGACAGTTTTACTTCTTCTTTTCCAGTTTGGATTTCTTTTATTTCTTTTTCTTCGCTGATAGCCTTGGCTAGGACTTCCAAATCTATGTTGAATAAAACTGGCAAGAGTGGATATCCTTGTCTTGTACCTCATCTTACGGGAAATGCTTCCATCTTTTCACCATTGAGTATGAGGTTAGTGGTGGGTTTGTTGTATATGGCCTTTATTATGTTGATGTAAGTTCCCTCTAAGCCCACTTTCTGGAGATTTTTTATCATAATTGGGTGTTGAATTTTGCCAAAAGTTTTTCTGCATCTATTGGGATAACCATATATTTTCTATTCTTCAATTTGTTGTATGGTGTATTACATTGATTGATTTGCATATGTTGAAAAATCCTTGCATCTCTGAGATTAATCTCACTTTATCAGAGTGTATGATAATTTTAATGTGTTTTTGGATTTGATTTGCTAGTATTTTGTTGAGGATCTTTGCATCTATGTTCATCAGTGTTATTGACCTGTAATTTTGTTATTGTTGTTTTATCTTTGTCTGGTTTTGGTATCGGGGTTATGGTGGCTTCATAGAATGATCTTGGGAGTGTTCCTTCCTCTGCAATTTTTTGGAAGAGTTTCATAACAGTATGTGTTAGATCTTCTGTAAATGTTTGATAGAATGCACCTCTGAAGCCACCTGGCCCTGGACTTTTGTTTGTTGGAGGATTTTTAATCACAGTTTCAATTTCAGTACTTGGGATTTGTCTGTTCATATTTTCTACTTCTTCCTGTTTCAGCCTTGGAAGGTTGTATCTTCCTAAGAATTTGTCCATTTCTTCTAGGCTGTCCATATGATTGGCTTATAGATATTTGTAGTAGTCTCTTATGATCCTTTGTATTTCTGTGGTGTCCATTATAACTTCTCCATTTTCAATTCTAATTTTATTGACTTGAGTTCTCTCCCTTTTTTTCTTGATGCGTCTGGCTAAAGACTTATCATTTCATTTATCTTCTCAAAGAACCAGTTTTTAGTTTCATTCATCTTTGCTACTTTTTTCTTTGTCTACATTTTATTTATTTCTGCTTTGATCATTATGATTTTTTTCCTCCTACTCACTTTGGGGTTGTTTGTTCTTTTTTGTTTAGTTGATTTAGGCAAAGTTCAGGTTGTATATTTGAGACTTTTCTTGTTTCCTGAGATGTTTTTATCACTATATATTTCCCTCTTAGAACAGCTTTTGCTGCATCAAATAGGTTTTTTTTTTTTTTTTTTTTTTTTTTTTTTTTTTTTACTTCAAATGCATTTCCAATATCCTGCATTTGTGTTCTCCTCTTCTTAGAGTTGATGGTTTTGATATCATATTTGTGGGCAGATTATTTCCTACTTTTACTGTATGTTTGCTTTTACCAGTGATCTTTTCCATTCACAATTTTCTTGTTCTAGTAGTGGTCTTTTCTTTTCTGCTTAGAGAATTTCCTTTATCATTTCTTGCAAAGCTGGTCTGGTGATGCTGAATTCTCTTAGCTTTTGCTTGTCTGTAAAATTTTTGATTTCTCTGTCAAATCTGAATGAGAACCTTGCTGAATAGAGTAATCTTGGTTGTAGTTTCTTCTGTTTCATCACTCTAAATGTATCATGCCACTCCCTTCTGGCTCACAGAATTTCTGCTGAGAAATCAGCTGATAAATTTATGGGAGTTCCCTTATATGTTATTTGTTGTTTTTCCCTTGTTACTCTTAATATTTTTTCCTTTTTAAAAATATTTTGTCAATTTGATTACTATGTGTCTCAGTGTGTTTCTCCTTATGTTTCTCCTGCCTGTGACTCTCTGCACTTCCTGCACTTTGGTTATGGGTTCCTTTTCCATGTTAGGGAATTTTTCATTTTTTATCTCTTCAAATATTTTCTCAGGTTCGTTTTCTCTCACTTCTCTCTCTGGGACCCCTGTAATGCAAATGGTGCACTTAATGTTGTCCCAGAAGTCTCTTAGAATGTCTCCATTTCTTTTCATTCTTTTAACTTCTGTTCTGCAGCAGTGATTTCCTCCATTCTGTCTTCCTGGTCACTTATCCATTCTTGTGTCTCTGTTACTCTGCTATTGATTCCTTCCAGTGTATTTTTCATTTCAGTTCTTGTATTGTTCATCTCTGTTTATTTGTTCTTTAGTTCTTTTAGGTCTTTTAAAAATATTTCTTTTATCTTCTCTATCTGTGCCTCCATTTTTTCCTGAGACCTTGGATTATCTTACCATCATTATTTTGAATTATTTTTATGGTAGTTGCCTATCTTCACTTCATTTAGTTGTTCTTCTGTGGTTTTATCTTGTTCTTCATCTGAGACATATTCCTCTGCTGTCTCAGATTGTCTAAATTTCTGTGATTGCAGTTTTCTGCAGTCTGCAGGGTTGTAGTTCTTCTGGCTTCTGCTGTATGCCCTCTTGTTGATGAAGCTGTCTAAGAGGCTTGTGCAGGCTTCCTGGTGGAAGGGCCTGGTTCCTGCCCACTGGTGTGTGGGGCTGGGTCTTGTACTTCTGGTGGGCAGCACTGTGCTTAGGAAGACTTTAAGCAGTTTGTTTGCTGATGAGTGGGGCTGTGCTCACAACCTCTTAGTTGTTCAGACAGAGGCATCCCAGCACTGAAGCCTACAGACTGTTGGGTGGGGCTAAGTATTAGGAGTGGGGAATGGAAACCTCCAGGAGGGCTCATGCCTGATGAGTACTCACCAGAACTTCCACTGCTAGTGTTTTGGTCCCCACAGTGGGCTACAGCCACTCCCCCGCCTCCACAGGAGACCCTTCAATATGAGCAGGTACCTATGCCCTAGTCTCTTAGGAGGTCCCTGCTTTTTTCCCTGGGTCCTGGTGTACACTAGACTTCCACCCTCTAAGCATGGAGTTTCTTTTTCCCCCAGTCCTGTGGAAATCCTGCAATCAAATCCTGCTGGTCTTCAAAGCCAGAGTCTCTGGAGGCTCCTCCTCCTATTGCCAGATTCCCAAGCTACAGAGCCTGGCTTGGGGCTCAGGACTTTCACTCCTTTGGGTGAATTTCTGTGCCATAATTATTTTTCAGTTGTGGGTAGCCCACTTGGCAGGTATGAGATTTTATTTTATTGTGATTGTACTCCTCCAACCGTCTCATTGTGGTTTCTTCTTTGTCTTTGGGTGTAGGATATTTTTTTTAGTAGGCCCCAGTATTATTTTTGTCAATCGTTGTTCATCAGATAGTTGCAATTTCAGTGTTTTTGTAAGAAGAGGTGAGCTCATGTCTTTCTACTCCACGATCCTTCTGGCAAGTCTGAATGTGTGCACCTCAGATTGGGACTTGAAGCCACATGTCCAGGGCTCAAATCCAGCCAAAACCCTGACTGGGACTTGAAGCTCATATGGCCAGGACTCAAACCTGGCCAAAACTCTGATTAGGATGTGAACCCATGCAGCTGGGATTCAAACTGGCCAAAACCCAGTTTGAAACAGTCTGCCAACTGAGATCACACACCTTATTTCAGGACTACTGAAGCTCAGGTTCTTGATGTCTCATTGCAGAAAGAATTCAGTGAGAGACAAAGTGATAGGTAAGAAGTGGATTTATTTATAGAGAAACATAGTCCCCAGACAGAGTGTGGGATCTCAGAAGGCAGGAGCGGCACCAGGTTATGGAGTTGTCAGTGTTTATAGTGGTGGGCAATTTCATAGGTTAATGAGTGGGAGGAGTATTCCAGCTATTTTGGAAAGGGGCAGGGGTTTCCAGGAATTGGGTCACCACCCACTTTTTGATCCCTATTGTTGCCTTGGAACTGTCATGGCACCGGTGGATGTGTCATTTAGCTTGGTGATGTGAGCATATACTGAGGCTCAAGGTCTAGTGGAAGTCAACTCATCCTCCATGTTGGACTTGTTTGGTTCTAATCAGTTTATGTCATGTCCTCAGGCTATGTCATTCTTTCAAAGGTTGTGCCCTGCCCCCTTCCCTCCTGTTTCAAGTCCACATGCTTTTCAAGTGCCCATGGACTGTTCTCCAGGATAGGCCACAAAACAGGTCTCAACAAATTTAATAGAATGGAAATTATATTAAGCATTTTTTTCTGATCACAATGATATAAAACTAGAAGTCAGTTTTGAAAAATGGGAAAAAAAAAACATGTAGAGATTAAACAACATGGTACTAAAAAAATAATGTGTCAATGAAGAAATCAAAGTGGAAATCAAGAAAATGTCTTGAGGAAAATGGAAATGAAAACAGTACTTTCTAAGATGTATGCAATACAGCGAAAGCGTTTTTAAGAGAGAAGTTCATAGCGATACAGGAATTCCTCAGGAAACAAGGAAAACCTAAAATAAACAACCTAACCTACCACCAGAAGGAATTAGAAAAAGAAGAAACAACAAAGTCAGCCATAGGAGGGAAATAATGAGGATACCAAGGAAATAAATACAGTGGAGATTAAATAAAACAACAGAAAAGATCAATAAAACCAAGAGTTAGTGTTTCAAAAAGATTTTAAAAAATGATACACCTTTGGCCTGGCTCCCCCAGAAGAAAAGAGAGAGGACCCAAACAAATAAACAAAAGAAAGAGGAGAAATGACAACTAATACCACAAAGAATCCTAAGAGAATGCTATGAACAGTTATGTGTCAACTGATTAGACAATCTAGAAGAAATGGATAAATTTCTAGAAACATACAGCCTCCCAACAACAAACATACAACTGCCAACAAACAAACTTTTATGACTAGACAGCTTCACAGGGTAATTCTACTAAATATATAAAGAAGAACTAACACCTACCCTCTCAAAATATTCCAAAAAAATTGAAGAGAACACTCCCAAATTCATTATACAAGGTCAGCATTAACCTCATACCAAAACCAGGCAAAGACACCACAGAAAAAGAATATTACAGCAGGTGGATCAAGATGGTAGAGTAGGAGGAGGTGGAGTTACCGTCCCCCGACAAACACATTAAAAACATATTTTATGTGGAATAATTCTAACAGAAAACCAATGGGCAGAAGATCTCTCATACAACTAAAGCTGCAAGAAAGATCCCCATGTATTTGAATAGGACAGGAAAAAAAAGGCAAAAGGGCAGGACAGGAATCCCTGGGAGGGATCTGTGAAGGAAGATGTGTCCACAGGGGCATGTCCTTGTCTGCAAAACAACTCTGCAGACTGGGAGGAGTCCTGGGATAGATAGAGGGGCTGAGGAGCCTGGATTCTCTGTGAGAAGTGGCAGCATGTTGGCTTGCAAACTATCAGGGCAGAGAGAGACTGGGGTTGTCATCTGCTGGTTTGCCACAGTTCCCAGACCCAGATGTATACCGGGAAAGGCTGCTAGTACATGCAGGGGGTATTTGCAGACCCTTGGGCAGTCGAGCCATGGAGAGGACTTGGTCTAGGTTTGCAGACATCTCAGCAGGGGCCTGAGGTGTGGCCTGAGCTGAACCTTGCAGCTCATTGTCGGCATGCAACGGTGGGGTGCAGGGTCCATCAGAATTCAGTGTCAGCACATGCATGGTGTGGGCAGGGCTAGCATCTGAGCCTATTATCAATGCTAGCACTACAGAGGTGGGTCCAGCAGTGGGTGCAGCAGTGGACAGTATTGGCATGCACAACAGGTGGTGAGCAGTGCCACAGAATCTCATGTCTGTGGCAGACAGCACCTGAAGAGGAATACATAATGGTTCCTTTCCAAGCTGGAGAACTCAGTTCTACCTACTTCATACTGCAGTTGCAGCCAGATCTTGGGCAGGTAGGTCCTGGGAGACCCTATCACAGAAGCAGCCCCAGTCCAAGGCAGGAGCACTACCACCTAGTTCCTGCAGCCACAACACCCTGGTCTCCAATGAAGAAAGGGATGCAACACTGGGCTGCTTCTGGGCAGAACTGCACACATGCCTGCCCAGGCAGTGGATAGGTTGCTCTGACCACATGGTCCTCACTTGTTTCACCCCTCACCTCCTTGGGGACACAGCACACAGTTAAGGGCAATGGAGCTTTATCAAACCTGGCCTTCATGGCTTCTACTCCAACACCTGAAGAGCAAACCGTGCTCCCCAGCAGGGCTGTGACTGCTGTGGAGCAAAGAGGAGACCCTGCTAAATATCCAGTGCAGGCTCTGGACACAACACCAGTCACATCCCTTATTGAGGGGATAATGGCCAGCACACTAAGAAAGATGTGGCAGGCATCCATAAAAAAATTCACACCAAAATTAATGGACTCAACCAGGCTACACAGCGATGCTGCCACATAAAAACAGCCCTTCAAGACCACAGTAGGAAACTGTTTTTCCTAAATGCATAGAGACAGAAAGTTAAGTAAAATGAAAAAGCAAATGAACTACTCCCATTTAAAAGACAAAAGAATTCCCCTGAAAGAACAAACAATGAAACAGATCTCACCGGTCTACTATACCCTTAGTTCAAAAAGGAGGTAATAAAAATGCTGAAGGAATTAAGAAAGATTATCAATAGAACTGCAGATCACTGTAACAAGGAACTACAAACTATAAAGAGCAAACAATCAAATGAAACAGCTCAATTGTGGAGACAAAAACTGATCTAAAAGCAATCAATAGCAGTCTAAATAATGCAAAAGAATGGATAAGTGATCTGAAAGGTAGAATAATGGAACTCATCCAACAGAACAGCAGAGAGAAAGACTGCTGACAAAAAAATGAAAGCAACACATGAGATCTTTTGGACAATATAAAGTAACTCTCTGACGTAAATAGTAGTAATATTTTGTTTTGATCTGTCTCTCAAGGCAAAAGAAATAAAAGTAAAAATTTAAAAATGGTACCTAATTAAAGTTAAAAGCTTTTACACAGCAAAGGAAACCACTGACAAAAGAGAAAGGCAACCTAAGAAGTAGGAGAAAATATTTGCAAGTAATATGAATGACAAGCAGTTAATATCCAAAATGTATAAACAGCTCATGCAGCTCAATATCAAAAAAACAAACAACCCAATTAAAAAATGAGAAGACCCATATTGATATTTTCCCCAAGGCACATGAGAAGATGCTCAACATTGCTAATTAATAAAGAAATGCAAATCAAAACAATGAGATATAATCTCATATCTGTCAGAAGGGCTATCATCAAAATGTCTACAAATAACACATGTTGGCAAGGATATGGAGGAAAGGGAACCCTTATACACTCTTAGTTGGAATGTGAATTGGTGTACCCATTATGAAAACAATATTACGTTTCTTGAAAAAACTAATATAGAACTACCATATGACCAAGCAATTCCACTGCTGGGCATATATCTGGGAAAAACAAATACCTAATTCAAAAAGATACATGCACCCCAATGTTTACAGCACCATTTGACAACAGCCAAGATATGAAAGCAGCCCAAGTGCCCATCAACAGGTGAATGGATAAAGAAGATGTATAAAATATGGAATATTATTCAGCCATAAAAAGAATTAACTTCTGCCATTTGCAGCAACATGAATGAATTTAGAGAATATTATGCTTAGTGAAATAAGTCAGACAAATACAAATAATGTATGATATCAGTTACATGTGGAATCTAAAAAATAAAACAAATGTTTATAGTAAAACAAGAACAGACTCAAAGATATTGAAAACAAACTAGTGGTTTCAAGTGGGAAGAGGGAAGGGGAGATGGACAAGTTAGGGGTATGGAATTAAGAGATACAAACCACCATGTATAAAATAGATAAGCAAGAAGGATATACTGTGTAGCCCAGCAAACTATAGTCATTGTCTTGTAATAACTTTTAATGGAGTATAATCTGCAAAAATACTGAATCACTACACTGTACACCTGAAACTAATAGTATAATATTGTAAATCAAGTATACCTCAATTTAAAAAACCCATAAGCTTAGCAAGAGGTAAATAAACAGAGACTTTAGTAACCAAATACAACTAAGACTACATTCCTTCCAAAATATTTTAAGAAAGTAGCTAAACAATTATAAAGACTTCAACCATTAAAAAAGTAAACAAAAGAAAAAACCCCAAACCTTTGAGAATGAGAAGACTCCAAAGATTTCCCAGAATTACCACATTATATATGGTGAAATATCCCATTTTCAACAGCAACAAATGACAAAAGAAACAGAAGATTATGTTCCATTTGAAGAACAAAATAAATTACTGCAAAACATCCCTGAAAATTTCAGACAAGGACTCACTGGACAGAAGTCAAAATAGCTTGTTTAAATATGCTCAAAGATCTAAAGGAAAACTGGAAAAAGTACTAAAAGAGTTCAGAAAAATGATTTATATACAAGAGAAGACTCTCTATAATGGTAGAAATTAGAAAAATGTATCAAACTCTGGAGGCTGAAAATATAATAAATTAATAATACAAGTTTATGAGAAGCACTCAATACCAGATTGGACAGATAGAATAAGATAAAGGATAGACAGTTGAATTAACAATTTGAACATAGAACAATTGACATTATCCAATCTGCAGAACAGAAGTAAAAAAGAATAAAGAAAATTGAACAGAGGTTAAGGAACTTGTGAAACATCAAGAAGGAGAGCAACATGATGGCATTCACAAAGGGACAACAGAAAAAATGAGGCAGAGTACTCTAAACACTTTTTAATGACCAAGTTTAATGACATTAACACTACAATTCTAATAAACTCAATAAACTGTAAAATACACTCAAATATCTACAGCAGGACACCATATAATTAAACTGTCAAAAATCAAAGAGAATTTTGAAAGCAGCAAGAAAGAAAAGACTCATCACATACAAGGGATAACAGCATAAGAATAAGATTATCTGCAGATTTCTCATCAGAAACCCTGGAGGCCAGGGGCCAGGGATAATATACACAGTGCAGGGAAAACTGTCAATCAAAAACTCTAAATCCAGAAAAATTGTCCTTGAAAAATAAGGGCAATTAATACATTTGCAAATAAACAAAAGCTGTGGGAATTTTTTCTTACTAGAACCTCCCCAGAAACTCTGCCTAAGAGAATCCCCCTTCAGGTTGAAATGAAAAGACAGTGAACAGTTACTCAAAATTATATGAAGAAATAAAAACCTCTAAAAAGGGAAATACATGCCTAAATTTAAAAGCCAGTATTACTGGCTGGGTATTACTGGGTTTGATAGTCCAACTTTTGTGTCCTGCATGATTAAAAAAAATGCATAAAATATACATATTTTGCTGAGCATATAATGTCTAAAATTTAATTTGTGGCAATAGCATAAATGGGGGAACAGAGCCGTACAGGAGATTTTTTGTATGTAATTATAGTTGTCGGTATTGCTACCAATTCAAATTAGATGTTATACCTTTAAGATGAAAAATGTAAGCCCTATGGTAACCACAAAGAAAACATCTATAGAATATACACAAAACTAAATGAGAAGGGAAGCAAAAACAGTTCAGTACAAAAATCAACTAAAGAGGTGGGGGAAAGGCACTAATGGAGAGAGAAAAGGATAAGAAAGTCACAAGACACAGAGAAAACCAACATCACAATGGCAGAAATAGATATTTCCTTACCAAATAATCTTTCCTTATATACAAATAGCTTAAACTCTCCAATCAAAAGGCCAGAGATTGACAAAATGAATAAATAGATATCACAATCCAACTATCTACTAGCTACAAGAGACTCAATTTATATTCAAAGACATAAAGAGGTTTAAAGTAGATGAATGGAAAAGATATTCCATCAAAAAGTAATGTGTAGAGAACTAGGGGTGAGAAGGAAGTTATACTAATCAATTCATTTTAATAAGAAATAAAAACAAGTACTTTTCTTGCCTCTTAAATATATGGAAACCATAAATTTGAAAAGAAAAGCAAAAAGAATTGCCTATGGTTCAAATTTTAAGACATTCTGCAAAGGTGTGTCTTTTTTTTTTTTTTTCTGGTAGGAATAGAGTGAAGTAGTTTCCTTGCTAACAAGAACAGTCATTCATTTCATTCATTTATATTATCAATATATAAAGTGTTTGAGTTATTTTCAATAAATTTTGTTTTTCTAGGATCTTCATCTTCTTTCTATCATACTAAAAGTTTGTTTCTGAATAAAATTTCTAGAAACGTAAGATAAAAAGAGATAGGTTTGTTAAGGAAGGTGATTTGAAGTCTTAATTCCTAACTCTAATCATTTCCTTGCTGAGGAATACATTGGTTCTGAATAGAAATTTATTTGATATGTAATAAATTATCTCTTTGGAAAACTAGATACACAATCTTAAAATTGTCCACAAAGACTGTAGGATTCTTAGCAAGTTAACACTGTCTGTTGTACACTCGAAATACTGACAGCTGGTCTACTTACCTTCAAGGCTGGGGGTTAGCAGATTTACAGATAAAGGCAATCATGATCATAGACTTGATGGCATTTACACAAAGCAGTAGAGTTAGCCTAACCCTTTCAGCCTTAAATCCAGGTGCTCACTTCTCTTCCTTACTAATAAATATCCTTTGTGGCATTTTTTCCCCCAGAATAGGACACTTTGATCTGCACTAAAAACCTGTTCAGGCAGATAGATATCCTTTCTCCTCAGTGATTTTCTTTATGGCATCTGGGAACTATCTGCCCCTCTTTGTTGGCAGAAGCTGATTCTCCTGTTCTCTTGACATTTTAAAAACCAAACCTCTTTCTAAAATTATCAAATCATCCTACATTGGTATTAAATTCTCCAGTTTTACATCCTTCACCTTCCTTTTGCTTTAGTTAGTAGTCATATGATTACTTTGCTTTCTCTTGAATTCACACTTTCTTCAGGAATACTTTGATTTCAGTCTTGGCCAGACCAACCATCATTTGTCCTTTGGTTTATGTAACATAAAGTCTTATCTTTATTGTTTCCTCTAGGACAGAAGATTCCATCTCCATAACAGTATCTCAGTTGTCCAAATCAATACATAGATTCATTTACATATGCTTTGTATACATTTTCCACTCCACTAATCAAATACATTACATATGTTTACTTATGTATTAAATAAATGTAACACTTCATTATTTAGGCAAATGTATTATACACTATAATAGAAATTTTAAGAAGATGAAATAAATATAAATAAACTTTACTTCTTCTACTCCAGTGAATTATCTTATATGATGTTTGGGTTGCTTGCACACCCCTTTGGTAGTAACTAGCTTAGAAATTCCTGCCAAATTGAAGACTTTGGATATTCTTAGCTCTGTCACTTTGCCCAGTGGTTTTAAACAGAAAATAGGGTGGGCGTTGGTGGAAGAAGCAACTTAAGGACTTCACTTGAAACAGCTATCTTATCTCTTCATATCTTATTTGTTAGATTAGACCAGTGGTTCCTTAACCTAGCTGAAGTAACAAGTCTGGGCCTGTATATTCCTCTTCCCTTTTCTTTTTTCTTTCTTCCTCTATTCTTCTATTTCTTTGTTTCTTCCTTTCTTTTCCTCCCTTCCTTCTTTCCTTCCTTCCCTCCTTTTTTATTCTTTTCTTTTTCCTTCTCTCTTTTATTCTTTTTAGTTTTCCAGGTGATTATGATGTTGATTTACTTTGGACAACTAAGCAGGTTTTTTTTTGTTCTGTCTTTCTGTGACTGATCACAGCCTTACACAAATGAAGACAAAAGTGTGTTTTAGAGGAGGGTTAAAAATAAACATAGAGACAAATGCTGCTGTGCTGAAAAAAAATTCAAGAAAAATTTTATGACAGATTATTATATCTCATATTAATTTTATGTTATCTTTCTTCTGAATATTGCAATACAAATCTCTTAAATTTTCCTGATATTTAGCTTTTTATAGTTTCCCAAATGCTCAGAGAAGAGACAAACATGAATTACATTTCACTGTTGAGCATATCAATGTGTATGTATTCCTACTGTGAGTACTCGGGCATTACCACAAAAAAGTGGACATTTTAATCTAATTCATAAGGTAGATATCAACTTGTATGTTTCTTTTCACAGTTTTCTAGCAGAACATAATAAATTATCTTGGTCTAAAATTTTGTAGTATATTTCATCAATTTATAATCCATGGATACAGATTATTTTAAGGGCAGCTTTTTCTAATTTGTCAAAAGATATCACATAGATTAGCAGCAAAGATGGTGGTAATGGAGTTAATTAAATGCTGTGTTCTGGCTACTTTTGGAAGTTACCAGCTCCAGACTCTGGAATATTCCCTGACAAAGACTCTGTCCTTGACCAAACTCTTGACAGGCTCCTCTTAGCCCTTTGGTAACTAGGTCCTATCCTGTGGCCTTGTCCTCAAGAGCCAAGAATTCTGCTAAGTGAGTTTAGTGAGAACCTCATGCCAAGTATTTAATCACCCTCAATATCTGATCAAATTCCTCACTTCTCCTATCACCCAGGTAATCACCCAGCATGTTTTCAGCATACCCCTGACATCTTCTCTTAGTAATCTTCCTTCCACAATTCTCCAACCTGCTTCTTGGCTATAAATCCCCATTTGTCCTTGCTATATTAAGAGTTGAGCCCAGTACTATGTAGAAGTCTCTTATTCTCTATTGTAACAGTCCTGAATAAAATCTGTTTTACTACTTTAAATTCTATCTGACCCTGACTTTCTTTATGACAAACTGAAATTATAATGGAGTGATAACAGTTCAGGTGTACAAAATTGGAATTAGGTGGCCATTGAGGATTTGGTTTCAGACACGTCCCTCCACAACTGAAAATATGAACCTTCTCTGAACTGTACCAGGTCCAAGGACACCACCAGCCATATTCAGAACAACACCTGCCTGCTGCAACCTTACAGTCTCAAAGTCTCCCCTTGTAACACTGCAACTATTGCAGACCCCAACCGATCCTTAGTTAACAAGCACACTTGCTTCTTGCCAGCTTCAATCCTAATACTTGACAAACAACTCATATAACTAACTATAACCTTGAAGTTTTTGCCTTTATAAGCCTCCCCCATTTTGTAGTCTAACAGCACAAAATTCAAGTGCTTCTTGACTCTGTGTCTACTGATTTGCAATCCTAGCAAATCCCAAACAAACCTCTTTTTTATTTCAATCAATTCTTTGTTTCTGAAATTTTGGTTAACATCTTTAATATCTTCAGATGCAATATTACATTTAAGAAATGAAGCTACCAGTGACATTAATTTATTTAATGAACACTTGAGTGATTTGCATGCACATTAAAATTAGAGTAGCACTGGACAAGGTAACACCCAATTCCAGACCATAAATTATTAATTTTATCACAGATCAAATTATTTTAAGTTAAAAAAAGACAAGCTTCTCTCCCTCCATTACTATTTTATTACTATATAAATACAAAAAATCCTTGATTATGTCAGTTATCACTATATAAATACAAAAAAAGTCCTTGATATGTCAGTTAAATTATTAAGAAAACACTTATTGGTGCCTACTTACTATTAAGTATTGTACTAAGCAACTGGAAGACAAATGTGAATAAGATAGAGATACTGCTTTCAGCAGATAGATTTAAAAAAAAACTAATATTATAGGAAAAAAGTAATAGAAACATTAACAAGATACATATTCTTACCTCAGGTGTCGTTCTTAAGTGGTTTTAAGCAAACACTAATAGTGAGATGTCTGGGGAGGTGAACTCTGTGCTGAAATTTGAATAAATAGGTCTTCGCTTGCTGAACAGTTGGAGGTAAGGTATTTTAGATGAAGGGAACCTTTTGATTAAAAATGTAGAAACAGGGAACACCTTCAAGTGTTTAGGGAAAACAGAGAAGAAATTTAAGCTGGGAAAGCATAATCAAATCTGCATGACAGAAAGATGACTTTGATGCAGTATTATCATAAGCAAAATCTGGGCTCCCTTGCAAAACACAAATAAGCTCTTGCTGCTAACAGAGGAGCTCTCAGAACTAGAGGGTTGAATACCTGTTAAATACCAGGCACTGTTCTAGGCATTGAAGACATAGTAATATACAGACACAATTCCCTGCTTTCATGTTTACATCTTAATGGGGGAAAACAGACAAGTAAATAAACAGGTACAATATATGAGAGGAAGAAAAATTTCCCTCACCCTCTTAGGGTGCCTGGCTGAGTGTGAAAATTAAACTGATAAAGATAAAAACACACACATTTATTTAATATAGTTTTATGTGACACTGGAACATACATAAAGAAATGAAGATCCCAAAACACAGTGAGACCTGAGTATTTCATGCCAGGTGTGATGAAAGTTACAATCCTAAGAAGATGATAGGACAAAGAACTAAGTGTAAACTGGGGAAAACTTAGCAAGATCTGTTCCTTTTTTAGAATACTTCTTGGAGTCCCTCATCTTGCAGATAAAGTTGCTCCTTTCCTCTGGTATAGGGAGGGTACTTTTCACATAAGGATCTTATAACCTCTCTCAGGGAAGGGGGGACAGGGGGAAGGTCAGAATGACCTTTGTGCTTTTGCTGTTTTCTCAAACTCTTTCAGCTTAAAATATTCACTGTGTGCAGGTGCTGTATTTCAGGTAACCTGTTCTGAATGCAATCATTACAGAGAAAAGCCAAACAAAGAAGGAGATAAATTGTGCTTTGTGGTGATGGTAAGAGGGTAATGGTGTTTTAAATAGATCAGTTAAGGACAGCCTCACTGGGAAGGTCCTATTTCACTAAAAACTTCCTCCTCCCATGTGGATTTATGAAAGAAAACTTCCTGGAAGGAAAATGGCAACTGCAAAGTCTTTGATGGCTACATAACTATCGATTCAAAGGATAGCAAGGAGGCTTATGTGGCTAGCAATATGTGCAAGAGAAAAAAAAAGGCTGCAGGAAGTCAGAAAAATATTAAGGAGTTAGATTATGTGTGGCCTTATCTGACATAACAAGGCCCTTGACTTTTGTTGTGAGTGAGATGGGAAACTTCTGGAAGGTCTGAGGAGAGGGGAGGTGCAATTTGATTTACACCCTAAATTAATCTGGATTCTATGTGGAGATTAGATACGAAGAGTTGGGAGTTATGCAACTGATAGATCAGTTAGAAGTCTGTTACAATAACCCAGGGGATGGGCAGGGGTACGTTAACCAGGGCGGACGTAATGAGAAATAATGTGATGTGGGATTTGTGACAGATCAAACATGAGGAGTGTCTTAGTCTTCTACTGCTGGAATTACTACAAATTCAGTGGTTTAAAACAATAGAAAATTTGTCTTACAGTTTTGGAGACAGGAAGTCTGAAATGACTTTTATGGGACCAATCAAGATATTGGCTATGAGAAGCAATATGGTTATTTCTGGAGGCTAGGATGATTTGTGCCTTGCCTCTTGCAGACTTCCAAGTGGCTCCTGGCACTCTTGGTTTGTGACCACATCAGTTTAATCTCTGTCTCTGTAGTTACACTGCATCCTCCTTTTCTATAGTCTAATCTCCTCCTGCCTCTCTCTTACAAGGACATTTGGGATTATATTTAAGGACCAACCAGATAAACCAGGATACTTTTCCCCATCTCAAAATCCTTAAATCAATCAGACCTGCAGGGTCCCTTTTGCCTAATCACATAAAGAATTAGGTCATGGATGTCTTTGGGGCCAATATTCACTCCACCACAGAGAATAAGATAAGGAGTGTAATTAAGAATAACTCCATTTTTTACTGGAAAAGTTGGAAGGGGCTACTTACTGAAATCAAGAAGACGGCAGAAGGAGTGAAATCACGGAAATTAATTGTTTGGTTTTGAATTTGTAGCCCCTTTTCAAAAGTTTTTTTTTAACTTTAGATTTAAAAATTGTATCTTGTATGTATACATTACAGAAAAATGCTTAAAACAAAGATGTATAATATGATGACTCTTTGCAGAGCAAACACTTGTGTAACTACCAACCAGGTCAAGAAATAGGACACTGTCATAGCACAGAACCCCTTCTACACATCTTTCCAATTACAGGGGCTCCTTCCCTTCTAGAGGTAACCACTCACCTAGCTTTATTTTGGTTACCATGTCCTTCCTTTGCTGTGCAAATTTACCACTGATACATGTACCACTGCTCAACATTGTTTAGCTTTTCTTGTTTTGGATATTTATATTGAAAAGGAACTATGATATCTTTGTGTCTGATTCTTCTTTACTAGGCAAACTGTTGTTAAGAGAATTGGATTTAGGAGATTTAATTTTAGATAAATCAACTGACAATAATAATAGCAAACAAAATAACACTTAAAATTTTATGATGCACCTGAATTTTGGTAACTAGTTCAAAGTCACTTAGTGCTGTACCCAACTTTCAAGATTATTCTTGCTTCTGAAAATTCATGCCATTTATGTATTCTCATCCACATTATAGAAGTGTTGGTCTATGTGACCAAGAAAATATGACTGAAGTTATATTTGTATGTGGCTTCCAAGATGAGACCATAGATGACATTGCCTTTTCCTTCTGCTCCAAATGGATCAGTGCTAAACGTTCCATCAGGTCCAAAGGAGGAATAACCCTGAAGCTAAGTAAGCTTGAACTTCAGGAACACTCATTTGTATGGGTACTTTTCAAGTCCTTGGAGGGGCTTTAGCAACTGTGTTTACATAGTCATTCATTTTACTAAAAGTTTGCAAAAATAACTGGAATTGGTTAAAATGACTCTCTTTTCACTCTAACCTCCCTTTTTTTCTCTTCCCCTCATTTTATTTAATGTTAAAATCAACTTTTTAAGTGAAATTAGTTGTGACTTATTTCTCATTTTAAATAAGTGTACACATTTGTACCTACTTTTGTGTTCATAATATTTTTTTCCCCATGGATCCATCAGTTGTATAAAACTAAACCTGCCAGGACCACCAGACCAGATTTTCATGCTCAGCCACTGAAGCAGAAGGCTCGCATGACAAGCCTCACTAACTTAAGTCTGCCAAAGACCACAGACCGAAATGTCTTAGGAGAGTAACAGGTTCTGTGCTAGGACTCTCCCTGTATTCTTTCCTTTCATTGATCACTTCCCCTTCCCAGCTCACTTGAGGGAAGTCCCTGACCAAGTCATGTGACACAGATGCCAGAAACTTGCAAGAAGTTTAAAACAGTTTACATTTCAGTGGGTCCCATGGGAATTGGTAAGCAAGCCGGCAATAAATGTAACTTGGGGTTATATGGTGAAGAACTTTCGAGAATTTTGACAATATCATGAAATTAATGACGGATTCACTGCTGGTTTTCAGAAGAAATGATCATACACAGACATGAAATATTTTAATGGAAGTGCTTTGATTATGCCAAATTGTTAAAAGTAGTTAGCATGTATGGTGGTATGACTATACATGATTTCCCTAAAATTATAAATTTCTGAACTGTTTATAATATATTGTGTTTAATTACATAAAAATTTTAAAAATTAAGTAATTTTAACCTACAGTAACATGAGAACTTGTTCTATTAACTGTACTATGATTATTTTCATATTTCATCAATCACATTAATAAATAAATAACCTGAGGGATTATAAAACCATAATCTGTGAACAAAATGTACAAGGAATAAAATTAAATCTAGAAATTAATTTTTGTAAGACTGATTGGATTAAATATGTGTGGGATAAAATAGTGATTAAAGAAAATTTCTGGAGATTTTAGTTTCTTTCCTCAAATAAGATCATTTACAATTGCAGTTACAAATTTAAGAAATGTTTAGTCAGAATTTAGACACAATATTTATAAAAATTAATTATCATTGTACTTTAATCTGTTCTTATCCTTTGAAGTATCTTTAAGCATCTAGTTTGCAAAAAGTTAGTGTTCTTTAAAGAATTTCCCCTCACCTAGAAACTTAAATGTCTTCTGTTAGTGTTCTGAAATTTCACAAGACTATGTCTTGGTCTGGGTTTAGTTTTCTTTCACTTTGTTTTTTTCTTAATTTTTCTTGTGAAAAATATGCATAACATAAAAGTTACCACTTTAACTGTCTATTTAACTATGCAATTCAGGAGTATTAAATATTTTACATTGTTTTGTAAATCACCAGAATCTTTCATCATCCCAAATGGCAACTCAGTATCCATTCAACAATATCTGCTCCACTGCCCTTACCCGCACACAGTCCCAGAGATTTCTAGTTTATTTTCTGCTTCTATGGATTTGCCTTTTTAGGTGCTTCATATAAGTGGAATCATGCAACATTTGTCTTTTTGTATCTGGCTATTATAAATAATGCTAAATAAATATTGGTCTACAGCTATTTGAGTCCCAGCTTTCTATTCTTTTGGATATGTAGCTAAAAGTTTAATTAGAGGATCATATAGTAATTACATGTTTAATTTTTGATGACTGCCAAGGTATTTTCCAGAGTGGTCATACTATTTTGTATTTCTAACAGCAGTGTACAGGCTCTAATTTCTTCACACTCACCAATAATTGTCATTTTCCAATTTTTTTATAGTAACCATCTTAAAGGTTATTAAGCAGTTAGTATTATTTTGATTTGCATTTCCCTAATGACCAGTGAGGCAGAGCATTTTTTAAATGTGTTTATTGGTTATTTGTACATTTTATTTGAAGAAATGCTCATTAAAGCCTTTTACCCATTTTTAAAATATAGATTGTTTTCTTGTGGTTGAGTTTTAGGAGTGCTTTACATATTCTGGGTATTACCTGCTTATCAGACATATAATTACAAATATTTACTTCCAATATGGAGTTGTATTTTTAATCTCTTGATATTGTTGTTTGATGTACAAAATTTAAAATTTTTGATTATAAATCCAATTTATCTATGTTTTTTCTTTTCTTTTTAACCTGTGCTTTAGCTGTCACATCTAAGACGTTATTGCCAAATCCAGTGTCCTGAAGATTTCCTCTATGTTTTCCTCTAAAAGTTCTATAATTTAAATTCTCATGTTTAGCCCTTTGATCTGTTTTGAATTTGTGTATGTGTGTGTGTGTGTATGTTAAGTGGTAAGTAAGCATCCAAAATCGTTCATTTGCTAGCGGATATCCAGTTTTTCCAGCACTATTTGTTAAAACTGTCCTTTCCCCATTGATTTGCCACCCTTGACAAAAATTAATTAACAATATACTCAAAGTTTTATTTCTGAACCCTCTATTCTATTCCATTGGTCTATATGTCTGCTCTTATTCCAGTTCCACACTGTTTTGGAATCAGGAAGGGAGAGTCCTCTAATTTCATCATTTTCTGGATTGTGTTGGCAATAGAAAGGAAACAGCTTCTCATCCCATAACTCCACACTGTCAGTCTCAATCTCCAAAGATTGACAAATTTGACAAGTTTCTGCTTTTTTATTTTTCTAGTAGTTTTCTCCAGAATTCTAACTAATGTAATTTCCAGTAACAAAAGGACTTTGCTTACTTATGTTATCTTTCATCTTTTCTTCTACAACTCTAAGAAAATGTTTGATAGGAATATAATTATTTTTAGTTATTTTCTTCATTACTTAAATATAATTATACCTTTGTTTCTTGTTTAATCATGTTAGCAGTCTCTCTTGACTCTTAGGCTATATAAAGTAAAACTATTTGTGCACTAGGCTTTTCTTTGCCTCCAACTCATCACTTCTTTACTTCTTCCTCATAACCTAGCCAACAGGGTCTTTATATTTATTTCATACTAGACATAGGTCATAAAAGTGGCAGACTAGGAAGTTCCAAACTCATGTTCTCCCAGAAACAATACACAAAACAAAACCAAAAAACCAGAAATGAACTGAAGCAACTTTACCAGAGATATGTGTTGGGGGAAATGGTAAAGCAGTCTTGTTCAGGCTTTGAAGGCGGCACTAGACCTCTCCCTGACTGGACAAAGACACTAAAGCTGGCTGCATGCCAAACTGCTGAGCTGCACCCAGGCCAGCAGAAGTGGCGCCAGCACACATTGTAAACCACTAGATAAGATAGAGAGTATGTCATGGGACTTCTCACACCTGAGGTCTGGCCAGCCCCCGGGGATCAAGAACATTCCAAGTTTTATGAGTTAAGACCAAGGCATTAATGAAAATAACAAGAGCTGCAAATTTTCACGCAGGCTGATTGTTATCAGCCTGCAGCCTGGTTCTAGAAGCTGGGCTCCTTTGAGAGCAAGAAGGAAATCTCACCCGTGGGGTGGATGCACTGCCCGGGACCTTCCAATTAGGACTCCAAATTGCTGTTCAAGGGACTTCTCAGCGCTGCTTGGATCTGTATGTAGGTGCTTCCCGAATTCGGTGATATATAAACTTCTGTCTTTACTATTCTTTCTTAATAGTTATACTATTCTTTTCTTAATTAGTATACTGTAATCTTTGTTGATTCAATAAACTCCCTCTTTAAATTCTTGTTTAACTGACTGTAGAGTGGTTATTTTGCCAGCGAATCCTATGAACCTTGAAACCGAAAGTAAGGCTTGCTGGAAAACAATATGGAAAACAGTTTAAATCAGAAAACGGCCACCTTCAAAACGGTTGGAAAGTTTTATGACATTTTGATGCACCCTTGCCCCACCCACGGACGGCATTAGTCTTGGCCTCAAAGTGGCAAGGAGGCCACTTCCTAGTTACATTTCTCAGACTGAAGGGAGAAGAGCAGACATTATTTCGCTAATTATTTGTAACTTCACTGTGGTATACTTGAGGGACTGATGCAAGTTACTATCTCTCTTTTACCTAAGTGAAGACACAACTGAGAAAGTGCCCATGAAAATTGCTCCTAAAAACTGCAAGGTACACTACAGATCCACAGAGGCCTGGGGCAAGAGATTACTTATGGAGGTATACAATAGACAATCTAAAGCCAAGAGGAGAACCTGAAAATATTTCTTTGAGAAATTAGGATTTCAAATCAGCCAAAGGATATAGTGAAATTTAGAAAGCTACCCAAATGTCCAGGCAATACACATGCTCAGAAAAGATATTGACAACACCTTAAGCTTTCATCTTAGACTAATCTCTAGACTCAGAGTAGACTCAGAGTAAAGTCTAGCTAAATCTTTAGGGAGTGCCTCAGCACAGAGCCAAGTTGCAAAGTCTGGGATGAGTGTTAGTGTATTTTTACTCCTTTTGCTTCTGTGTTTCTGCTTCTCTCTTTTAACGTTTTTTTTTTTTTTTTTAATTTTGATGAATTAAACATTTTTTTTTTTTTTTTATAATTTAAAAGTTTTATTTCCCCCCACAATTAGCAAATGGGTTTCATATTAGTTCCACTGGAAGTTTTCTTCCTGTAGTTGCCCTTCTCATTGACTACACCGTTGGCGGGGAAATTGCTTTCTTATTGGGGAAGGGTTATATTTCATAGAGGTGCTCTGAGCTAATCACGGAAAAGAGAGGGTCTGATCCAGCAGCCCCTGAAGGAGTTGATCAGGTCAAGGAGTCCTTTCTGCTACAGGCCTGGTCAGGTGGGGACAATACAGGCTACTGAACCTGCCCGTAGTAGATGCTGGCAAGACTCTCCTTGCAGAAGTGACAAAATGCAGCCCCTTTGATCAAGAAATATAAACTCCACATAATCCCTCAGTCCCTGCCAAATCCCCTTCCTCAGTGGCCTCGTGCAGGAGCATTTTAGCTAAGCAACAACTGGTTTCTGTTTTAGGGTCCAATGAGCATTCTTCACCAAGTGCAAGATTGGTCTTCACTCCAAAGTTCACTGTTTATACAGTTGTTGGCTTGTGCTTTAGAGGGCTGGTCTCTGCCTCTCCCAGGAATGGTGGTATCACATCAACAACAGCACGAAGGCCCAGGCAAGCACGGGTAGGTGGAGCGCAGGGGCACAGCTGCCAGACGTCCTCTGAGCATGCATCACAGCAAAGACCGCATTGGTGTGGTTGGTGGGTAACTCTACATTGCAGATCATCCCTTCACAGCAAGATCTACACTCTTTGTGGGCACCATTTGTCTTCCGCCCATCGATTGCAGTTATAATTATCCCCTGCATTTTCACAGGTAAAACACTTGAAGCTGTTTGGAAATGGTGTCGGGTCAAGAGGAGGCCGCACGTTATAGAAGTTGATGCTCTTGGCAAATGCCCGGTTTTCTGAGAAGATAAAGGTCTGGGCCACAGCTACAGTGAGGGCATGACAGAGGAGCAGCATTCTGACCCTGGGTGTGGAAACGTCCAAAACTCATATACCTTTCTTAATTTTCTTTTCTCCTCCTTTCACTCCCTGCTACCCTCTCTCAAGGACACCTTTTGGCAATGGTAGTTCATGAAGGAGAGTTGAGAGCGCACTGTCACTAGAATTCCTCTGGGCCTGGGCTCACTGCGTCCTGCAGGACATCCAAGAAGACTTGCCAACGTCCTGCAGCTGCTGCACAGTCACACCACGTAGTCCCTGGATTTGGCTTCCTTTTGTGTGGGTGATTATGTCGAGCGCAGCGCCGTCGCGCTCGCCGGGCCTGTCCGCGCGTCCGGCCGCCTCCCTGCTCCCGGCTCCCGGTCCCGGCTAGCAGCTCACTGGCGGCGGGCTCTAAACATTTTTTTTAGTGTGTTTTTATTTGTTTGTTTATTTTAGCTCCCAGCATTCGAGGAAATCTCTGGCAATATGTTAGCTGAACATGAACTAATGGGCAGTGAATTTAGAGGTCACACATGATAAAGAAAAGTCTTTCCAACAATAGTTTGCAAAACTCTTAAGGCAAACAGCCTTTAAAAACCAAAATAAACAAGAAACCTGGGTGTGGGGGAGTGTTTGATGTTTAGAGTTACTGCTTATAGTTGTGAAATGCCCAATTTTCAAACAAAACTCAAAAATGACACCAAAAAACAAGAAAACAAGCACAGTGAAAAGAACAAAATAAACTGACAGTTGTTATAACTGGATATGTGACCTAAACAAACTTCATCATCTCCTTATACACTTCTATCTGTCTATCTATGCATCGTCTGTCCCCAGTGGTCTTTCCGGTGGCTGCCTCGGCAGCTTTCAGGAGACAGATGTAGTTTATGACCACCTCATCGATCTTCGCTACAATTTCCTGCCACTGTGTCTCTGCGTTCACAACTTTAACTAACCGCATGCAGGCCTCTGTTAGGCAACAGAGCACTTGAAAGCTGGAAGTCATAGCTAGGAGCATCTCCTCTGGACTTTTCTCGGCCATTGCCATTTTCCTGCAGGCACTTCCCAACTGTCTGGACTCAATGGATAACAGCTGCTTGTACTGAGAAAGCGTTAGATCATACACTTCAAGGCGTGACTCCTCTTTCTTCCCCTTGGTTGCCCTGACAAGGCAGAGCAGCTCATTGGCATCATTTTGAGCTGCGAGGAACCCATTGGGCATCTCATATGTGTTCTCCTTAAGGGCATTTATCCTCGCAATCAGGCACCAAAAGCTAGGTTGCTGAATTTCACATCATCTGGGTCACTTAAGTCTTTGGCCCAGACCTTCAGCACTGAACCTCTGGACAGCTCCCCTCCTTTCTTCTGAATTCCAACAGCCAGGGGTGGGCTGGTTGGGTCCGGCATGGCTTGAGCCATCTGTGGTCGAAAGAGGCAAGAGACTTGGTGATTGACCTCTCTCTCCTCTTCATCCTTGTCACCATCTTCATCCTGCCCTTGGTTCAGGAAGCAGTAGCTGAAAGGCATCTCCAATTGCTGCCTTCCAGCTTCTGCAAGGGTAGTGTCTTATATAGCTTTCAGTCTTTGTAAGCCACTGGGGACCTTTTGTGAACTTTCCCCTCAGAGCCAAAGTGCATCAAACTTCGGGAAAAACTTCTGGTGAGCTTTTTCCCTAGGGGGAGTTCTGCTCGCCTTTCTGAACTGGCCTCCTGTGCTTCTGTGATACCTGGACACTTTAAGCTGACTGCACCTTTGCTTCTCTCCCGGAAGGTCTCCAAACTTACAGATCCCGAGAGGATACTGCTGCTACGTCTCAGAGCCCTCTGGCTGGGGGGTGTCCTGAGCCTCCCCCCTCTCAGATATAGGGGCCACCAGCTCCCAGCCTCTCTGTTGGCCTGGTTTGCTTGGGAGAAATCAGTAGGATCTTGATTTGGAATTGGTACCTTTGATTCCGAGTGAATGTTTGATAGTAGCCGGGTGGGGTCAGCTTTAGGATGTTGAGACCAAGCTGAAGGCATGCCTTCTAATCTCTCCTTCCCAGGCTCTGTCAAAGCTACACTAGGTGTAGTAGGAAAACATAGAGAATCATTAAGCACCTCATGGGTGGCCATTTTCTGTATATATCTATATGATGTCTGTTAGTTTTTCAAAGGGGTATTCAGAGTCACCCTGCATTAAAATAACTGTGTCTTGAGAGCTCACAAAATATTTCCCTTCAGTAAATGTCAAGAAATATTGGAACCTGTCATTTCTGAAACTACTGATTCATTTTCTTTTTTTTTTGTAACATCTTTATTGGACTATAATTGCTTTATAATGCTGTGTTAATTTCTCCCATAAAACAAAGTGAATCAACTATATGAATACATATATCCCCATATTCCCTCCCTCTTGCTCCTCCCACCCCCTCCCTATCCTACCTCTCTAGGTGGTTGAGCTGATCTCCCTGTGCGATGCAGCTGCTTCCCATTAGCTATCTATTTTACATTTGGTAGTGTATATATGTCAGTGATACTCTCTCACTTCGTCCCAGCTTACCCTTCTCCCTCCCCGTGTCCTCAAGTCCATTCTCTAAGTCTGGGTCTTATTCCTGTCCTGCCTCTAGTTTCATCAGAACCTTTTTTTTTTTTTTTTTAGATTCCATATATATGTGTTAGCATATGGTATTTGTTTTTCTCTTTCTGACTTACTTCACTCTGTATGACAGACTCTAGGTCCATCCACCTCACTGCAAATAACTCAATTTCATTTCTTTTTTTTGGCTGAGTAATATTCCATTACATATATGTGCCTCATCTTCTTTATCTATTCATCTGTCAGTGGACACTTAGGTTGCTTCCATGTCCTGACTATTGTACATAGTGCTACAATGAACATTGTAGTATGTCTCTTTTTGAATTACGGTTTTCACAGGGTATATGCTCAGTAGTCGGACTGCTGGGTCATATGGTAGTTCTATTTATAGTCTTTTAAGGCACTTCCATACTGTTCTCCATAGTTGCTGTATCAAATTACATACCCACCAACAGTTCAAGAGGGTTCCCTTTTCTCCACAAGCTCTCCAACATTTATTGTTTGTAGATTTTTTGATGATGGCCATTCTGACTGGGGTGAGGTGATACCTCATTGTACTTTCGATTTGCATTTCTCGAATGATTAGTGATGTTGAACATCCTTTCATGTGATTGTTGGTGATCTGTATATCTTCTTTGGAGAAATGTCTATTGAGGTCTTCTGCCCATTTTTGGATTAGGTTTTTTGTTTGTTTGATATTGAGCTGTATGAGCTGCTTGTATATTTTGGAGATGAATGCTTTGTCAGTTGCTTCATTTACAAATATTTTCTTCCATTTGGAGAGTTGTCTTTTCACCTTGTTTATGGTTTCCTTTGCTGTGCAAAAGCTTTGAAGTTTCATTAGGTCCCATTTGTTTATTTTTGTTTTTATTTCCATTTCTCTAGGAGGTGGGTCAAAAAGGATCTTGCTGTGATGTATGTCATAGAGTGTTCTTCCTATGTTTTCCTCTAAGAGTTTTATAGTGTCTGGCCTTATTTAGTTCTTTAATCCATTTTGAGTTTATTTTTTGTGTGGGGTTAGGAAGTGATCTATTTTCATTCTTTTACATGTAGCTGTCCAGTTTTCCCAGAACCACTTATTGAAGAGGATGTCTTTTCTGTATTGTACAGTCTTGCCTCCTTTGTCATAGATTAGTTGACCATAGGTACGTGGGTTTATCTCTGGGCTTTCTACCCTGTTCCATTGATCTATACTTCTGTTTTTGTGCCAGTACCATACTGTTTTGATTACTGTAGCTTTGCAGTATAGTCTGAAGTCAGGGAGCCTGATTCCTCCAGCTCTGTTTTTCTTTCTCAAGATTGCTTTGGCTGTTTGGGTCTTCTGTGTTTCCATACACATTTTAAGATGATTTGTTCTAGTTCTGTGAAAAATACCATTGTTAGTTTGATAGGGATTGCATTGAATCTATAGATTGCTTTGGGTAGTATAGTCATTTTCACAATGTTGATTATTCCAATCCAAGAACGTGGTATATGTCTCCATCTCTTTGTAACGTCTTTAATTTCTTTCATCAGAGTCTTATAGTTTTCTGCATACAGGTCTTTTGTCTCCTTAGGTACGTTTATTCCTAGATATTTTATTCTTTTTGTTGCAGTGGTAAATGGGAGTGTTTCCTTAATTTCTCTTTCAGATTTTTCATCGTTAGTGTATAGGAATGCAACAGATTTCTGTGCATTAATTTTGTATCCTGCTACTTTACCAAATTCATTGATTAGCTCTAGTAGTTTTCTGGTAGCATCCTTAGGATTTTCTATGTATAGTATCATGTCATCTGCGAACAGTGACAGTTTTACTTCTTCTTTTCCAATTTGGATTCCTTTTATTTCTTTTTCTTCTCTGATTGCCATGGCTACAAATTCCATAACTATGTTGAATAATAGTGGTGCAAGTGGACACCCTTGTTCCTGATCTTAGAAGAAATAGTTTCAGTTTTTCACCACTGAGAACGATTTTGGCTGTCGGTTTGTCATATATGGCCTTTATTATGTTGAGGTAGGTTCCCTCTATGACCACTTTCTGGAGAGTTTTTATCATAAATGGGTGTTGTATTTTCAAAAGTTTCTCTGCATCTATTGAGATTATCATATGGTTTTTATCCTTCAGTTTGTTGATATGGTGTATCACATTGACTGATTTGCATATATTGAAGAATCCTGGCATTCCTGTGATAAACCACACTTGATCATGGTGTATGATCCTTTTAATGTGCTGTTGGATTCTGTTTGCTAGTATTTTGTTGAGGATTTTTGCATCTATGTTCATCAGTGATATTGGCCTGTAGTTTTCTTTTTTTGTGACATCTTTGTCTGGCTTTGGTATCAGGGTGACTGTGGCCCCATAGAATGAGTTTGGAAGTATTCCTCCCTCTGCTATATTTTGGAAGAGTTTGAGAAGGATAGGTGTTAGCTTTTCTCTAAATGTTTGATAGAATTCACCTGTGAAGCCATCTGGCCCTGGGCTTTTGTTTGTTGGAAGAGTTTTAATCACAGTTTCAATATCAGTGCTTGTGATTTTCTATTTTTTCCTGGTTCAGTCTTGGAAGGTTGTACTTTTATAGGAATTTGTTCATTTCTTACAGGTTGTCCATTTTATTGGCATAGAGTTGTTTGTAGTAGTCTCTCATGGTCCTTTGTATTTCTGCATTGTCAGTTGTATATTTCTGCATTGTCAGTTGTAACTTCTCCTTTTTCATTTCTAATTCTATTGATTTGAGTCTTCTCCCTTTTTTTCTTGATGAGTCTGGCTAATGGTTTATCAATTTTGTTTATCTTCTCAGGAAACCAGATTTTAGTTTTATTGATCTTTGCTATTGTTTTCTTCATTTCTTTTTCATTTATGTCTAATCTAATCATTATGATTTCTTTCCTTCTGCTAACTTTGGGAGGTTTTTGTTCTTCTTTCTCTAGTTGCTTTAGGTGTAAGTTTAAGTTGTTTATTTGAGATTTTTCTTGTTTCTTGGGGTAGTGTTGTATTGCTACAAACTTCCCTGTTGTTTTTTTTAATGCTTTTGCTGCATCTCAGAGGTTTTGGGTCATTGTGTATTCCTTGTCATTTGTTTCTTGTAATTATTGATTTCCTCTCTGATTTCTTTGGTGATCTCTTGGTTATTTAGTAGCATATTGTTTAGCCTCCCTGTGTTTGTATTTTTTACAGTGTTTTCCTGCAATGGATAACTAGTGTCATAGTGTTGTGGCCAGAAAAGATATTTGATACAATTTCAATTATCTTAAATTTACCAAAGCTTGATTTGTGACCCAAGTTGTGATCTATCCTGGAGAATATTCTGTGTTTACTTGAGAAGAAAATATATTCTGCTGTTTTCCGATAGAACGTCTTATAAATACAAATTAAATGTATGTCGTGTATTGTATATTTTAAAGTTTCTGTTTCCTTATTAATTTTCTGTCTTGATGATCTGTCCATTGGTGTAAGTGAGGTGTTAAAGTCCCCTACTATTATTGGGTTGCTGTCGATTTCCTCTTTTATGGCTGTTAGCATTTGCTTTGTGTATTGAGGTATTCCTCTGTTGGGTGCATAAATATTTACAATTGTTATATCTTCTTCTTGGATTGATCCTTTGATCACTATGTAGTGTCATTCTTTGTCTTGTAATAGTCTTTATTTATTTATTTTTTAAACATCTTTATTGGAGTATAATTGCTTTACAATGGTGTGTTAGTTTCTGCTTTATAACAAAGTGAATCAGTTATACATATACATATGTTCCCATATCTCTTCCCTCTTGCATCTTCCTCCCTCCCGCCCTCCCTATCCCACACTTCTAGGTGGTCACAAAGCACAGAGCTAATCTCCCTGTGCTATGTGGATGCTTCCCACTAGCTATCTATTTTACGTTTGGTAGTGTATATATGTCCATGCCACTCTCTCTCTTTGTCACATCTTACCCTTCCCCTTCCCCATATCCCCAAGTCCATTCTCTAGTAGGTCTGTGTCTTTATTTCTGTACTGCCACTAGGTTCTTCATGACCTTTCTTTTTTTTTTCCCTTTAGATTCCATATATATCTGTTAGCATACTGTTATTTGTTTTTCTCTTTCTGACTTACTTCACTCTGTATGACAGACTCTAACTCCATCCACCTCACTACAAATACCTCCATTTCATTTCTTTTTATGGCTGAGTAATATTCCATTGTATGTATGTGCCACATCTTCTTTATCCATTCATCCCATGATGGACACTTAGGTTGCTTCCATGTCCTGGCTATTGTAAATAGAGCTGCAATGAACATTTTGGTACATGACTCTTTTTGAATTATGGTTTTCTCAGTGTATATGCCCAGTAGTGGGATTCCTGGGTCGTATGGTAGTTCTATTTGTAGTTTTTTAAGGAACCTCCATACTGTTCTCCATAGTGGCTGTACCAATTTACATTCCCACCAAGAGTGCAAGAGTGTTCCCTTTTCTCCACACCCTCTCCAGCATTTATTGTTTCAAGATTTTTTGATGATGGCCATTCTGACCGGTGTCAGATGATATCTCATTGTACTTTTTTTTATTTATTAATTAATTTATTTATTTTTGGCTGTGTTGGGTCTTCTTTTCTGTGTGAGGGCTTTCTCTAGTTGTGGCAAGCGGGGGCCACTCTTCATCGCGGTGCACGGGCCTCTCACTCTAGCGGCCTCTGTTGTTGCGGAGCACAGGCTCCAGACACGCAGGCTCAGTAGTTGTGGCTCACGGGCCCAGTTGCTCCGTGGCATGTGGGATCTTCCCAGACCAGGGCTCGAACCCGTGTCCCCTGCATTGGCAGGCAGATTCTCAACTGCTGCGCCACCAGGGAAGCCCCTCATTGTAGTTTTGATTTGCATTTTTCTAATGATTAATGATGTTGAGCATTCTTTCATGTGTCTGTTGGCAATCTGTATATCTTCTTTGGAGAAATGTCTATTTAGGTCTTCTGTCCATTTTTGGATTGGGTTGTTTGTTTTTTTGTTAATGACCTGCATGTGCTGCTTGTAAATCTTGGAGATTAATCCTTTGTTCCTTTGCTTCATTTGCAAATATTTTCTCCCATTCTGAGGGCTGTCTTTTGGTCTTGTTTATGGTTTCCTTTGCTGTGCAAAAGCTTTTAAGTTTCATTAGGTCTCATTTGTTTATTTTTGTTTTTATTTCCATTTTTCTAGGAGCTGGGTCAAAAAAGATCTTGCTGTGATTTATGTCATAGAGTGTTCTGCCTATGTTTTCCTCTAAGAGTTTGATAGTGTCTGGCCTTACATTTAGGTCTTTAATCCATTTTGAGTTTATTTTTGTGTATGGTGTTAGGGAGTGTTCAAATTTCATTCTTTTACATGTAGCTGTCCAGTTTTCCCAGCACCACTTATTGAAGAGGCTGTCTTTTCTCCACTGTATATGCTTGCCTCCTTCATCAAAGATACAGTGAACATATGTGTGTGGGTTTATCTCTGGGCCTTCTATCCTGTTCCATTGATCTATGTTTCTGTTTTCGTGACAGTACCATACTGTCTTGATTACTGTAGCTTTGTAGTATAGTCTGAAGTCAGGGAGCCTGATTCCTCCAGCTCCATTTTTCGTTCTCAAGATTGCTTTGGCTATTTGGGGTCTTTTGTGTTTCCATACAAATTGTGAAATTTTTGGTTCTAGTTGTGTGAAAAATGCCAGTGGTAGTTTGATAGGGATTGCATTAAATCTGTAGATTGCTTTGGGTAGTAGAGTCATTTTCACAATGTTGATTCTTCCAATCCAAGAACATGGTATATCTCTCCATCTACTTGTATCATCTTTAATTTCTTTCATCAGTGTCTTATAATTTTCTGCATACAGGTCTTTTGTCTCCTTAAGTAGGTTTATTCCTAGATATTTTAATCATTTTGTTGCATTGGTAAATGGGAGTGTTTTCTTAATTTCACTTTCAGATTTTTCATCATTAGTGTATAGGAATGCAAGAGACTTCTGTGCATTAATTTTGTATCCTGCTACTTTACCAAATTCATTGATTAGCTCTAGTAGTTTTCTGGTAGCATCTTTAGGATTCTCTATGTATAGTATCATGTCATCAGTAAACAGTGACAGCTTTACTTCTTCTTTTCCAATTGGGATTCCTTTTATTTCTTTGTCTTCTCTGATTGCTGTGGCTAACACTTCCAAAACTACGTTGAATAATAGTAGTAAGAGTGGGCAACCTTGTCTTGTTCCTGATCTTAGTGGAAATGTTTTCAGTTTTTCACCATTGAGGACAATGTTGGCTGTGGGTTTGTCATATAAAACTGCTTCTCTATACTCTTTACATAATAATTCCAACTCCCTCCTTTTCTACAAAGCCCTGGCAACCACCATTCTACTGTGTTTCTATGAATTTGACTACTTGAAGTACAGTATTTGTATTTGTCTTTTGTGTTTGGCTTATTTCACTTAACATAATGTCCCCAAGTTTAATGCTTGTTGTAGCATATGTCAGAATTTTCTTCATTTTAAGTCCAAATAATACTGCATTGTATGTAGAAGCCAAATATAGTTGATCCTTAAACAACACAGGTTTGAACTGCTTAGGCCCTTATATGTGGATTTTTTTCAAAAAATATGTGTTACAGTACTACACAGTCTGCTTTAGTTGAATTCACAGATGTACAACCAGGGATAGGGAGGGTTAACTGCAAAGTTATAAGATAATTTTTGACTGTGTATGGGGGGGGGGGTGTGCCCCTAGCCACTGCATTGTTCAAGGGTCAACTGTATGGCTTATTTATTTGTCTATGTTTCGGTTTCTTACACCTCTTGACAATTGTAAATAATGCTTCCATAACCATGGGTGTACAACTATATATTCAAGACCCTATTAATTCCTTTGGGTATACACCCAGAAGTGGAACTGCTGTGTCATATAGCAATTCTAACTTTATGAGATATTGACATATTGTTTTCCACAGTAGCTATAACATTTTATATTCTTACCAAGAGTGTACATGGGTTTCAGTTTCTCCACATCCTCACTATTATTGAGGATGCCATAATAATAGGTGTGGAGTGCTATCTCTTTCTACTTTTTAATTTGCTTGTCCTAATTATTAGTAATTTTGAACATCTCTTCTTGTGCTTATTCATAATTTCTTTTGAGAAAAGTGTACACATCTTCTTTTGAGAAAGGTGTATTTGAGTCTTTTGCCCATTATTGAATCCTGGTTTTTATTGTTGAGTTTTAGGAGGTTTAAAAATGATATAATTCCTTATAAGATATATGATTTACAAAAATTTTCTTCCCTTTTGTGGGGCATCCTTTTACTCTTTTGAAAGTGTATTTTGAGGCACACATTTTAAAGTTTTTTATGAAATCCAATTTGTCTAATATTTCTTTTGTTGTCAGTGACTTTGATGTCATATCTAAGAAAAAAATTGCCAAATTCAATAACAAAATTTCACCCTATGTTTTCTTCTAAAAAATTATAGTTTTGGAGAGGAGAGAAGATGGCGGAAGAGTAAGACACGGAGATCACCTTCCTTCCCACAGATACAGTAGAAATACATCTACACGTGGAACTGCTCCTACAGAACACCCACTGAACACTGGCAGAAAACGTCAGACCTCCCAGAAGGCAAGAAACTCCCCCTGTACTTGGGTAGGGCAAAAGAAAAAAGAAATAACAGAGACAAAAGAATAGGGACAGCACCTGCACCAGTGGGAGGGAGCTGTGAAGGAGGAAAGATTTCCACGCACTAGGAAGCCCCTTCGCGGGCAGAGACTGCGGGTGGCAGAGGGGGGAAGCTTCGGAGCCACGGAGGAGAGCACAGCCACAGGGGTGCGGAGGGCAAAGCGGAGAGATTCCCGCACTTCCCGCACGGAGGCTCGGCGCTGACCAGCACTCACCAGCCCGAGAGGCTTGTCTGCTCCCCCGCCGGAGTGGAGGCTCGGGCTTCGGTCGGATCGCAGGGAGAGGACTGGGGTTGGCGGCGTGAACACAGCCTGAAGGGGTTAGCGCACCACAGCTGGCTGGGAGGGAGACCGGGAAAAAGTCTGCAGCTGCCGAAGAGGCAAGAGACTTTTTCTTGCCTCTTTGTTTCGCAGCGCGCGAGGAGAGGGGATTCAGAGCGCGGCCTACACAAATTCCAGAGACTGGTGCGAGCCGTGGCTATCAGCACGGACCCCAGAGACGGGCGTGAGACGCTGGGGCTGCTGCTGCCGCCTCCAAAAATCCTGTGAGCGAGCACAGGTCACTCTCCACACCGCCCCTCCCGGGAGCCTGTGCAGCCCGCCACTGCCAGCGTCCCGTGATCCAGGGACAACTTCCCTGGGAGAACGCACTGTGCACCTCAGGCTGGTGCAACGTCACACCGGCCTCTGACGCCGCAGACTCGCCCCGCCTCCTTTGTACCCCTCCCTCCCCGCGGCCTGGGTGAGCCAGAGCCCCCGAAGCAGCTGCTCCTTTAACCCCGTCCTGTCTGGGCGGGGAACAGACGCCCTCAGGTGACCTACACGCAGAGGCGGGTCCAAATCCAAAGCTGATCCCCAGGAGCTGTGCGAACAGAGACGAGGAGGGGAAATCTCTCCCAGCAGCCTCAGAAGCAGCGGATTAAAACTCCACAAACAACTTGATGTGCCTGCATCTGTTGAATACCTGAATAGACGATGAATCATCCCAAATTCAGGAGGTGGACTTTGGGAGCAGGATATATTTATTATTCCCCTTTTCCTTTTTTTCTGTGAGTGTATATGTATATGCTTCTGGGGGAGATTTTGTCTGTATAGCTTTGATTTATAATAGCTTTATTTTACTTCACTATATTATAGCCTCTTTCTCTCTTTCTTTCTTTCTTTCTATTTTTTCTCACTTTTACTCTGAGCCGTGTGGACGAAAGGCTCTTGGTGCTTCAGCCAGGCATCAGGGCCGTACCTCGGAGATGGGAGAGCCAACTTCAGGACACTGGTCCACAAGAGACCTCCCAGCTCCACGTAATACCAGATGGCAAAAATCTCTCAGAGATCTCCATCTCAACATCAAGACCCAGCCTCACTCAATGACCAGCAAGCTACAGTGCTGAACACCCTATGCCAAACAACTAGCAAGACAGGAACACAGCCACATCCATTAGCAGAGAGGCTGCCTCAAATCATAATAAGGCCACAGACACCCCAAAATACACCACCAGACATGGACGTGCCCACCAGAAAGACAAGATCCAGCCTCATCCCCCAGAGCTCAGGCACTAGTTCCCTCCACCAGGAAGCCTACACAACCCACTGAACCAACCTTAGCCACTGGGGACAGATACCAAAAACAACGGGAACTACAAACCTGCAACCTGTGATAAGGAGACCCCAAACACAGTAAGATAAGAAAAATGAGACGACAGAAAAACACACAGCAGATGAAGGAGCAGGGTCAAAACACACCAGACTTAACAAATGAAGAGGAAATAGGTAGTCTACATGAAAAAGAATTCAGAATAATGATAGTAAGGATGATCCAAAATCTTGGAAATAGAATAGACAAAATGCAAGAAACATTTAACAAGGACGTAGAAGAACTAAAGAGGAACCAAGCAATGATGAAAAACACAATAAATGAAATTAAAAATACTCTAGATGGGATCAATAGCAGAATAACTGAGGCAGAAGAAAGGATAAGTGACCTGGAAGATAAAATGGTGGAAATAACTACTGCAGAGCAGGATAAAGAAAAAAGAATGAAAAGAACTGAGGACAGTCTCAGAGACCTCTGGGACAACATTAAACGCACCAACATTCGAATTATAGGGGTCCCAGAAGAAGAAGAGAAAAAGAAACGGAGTGAGAAAATATTTGAAGAGATTATAGTTGAAAACTTCCCTAATATGGGAAAGGACATAGTTAATCAAGTCCTGGAAGCACAGAGAGTCCCATACAGGATAAACCCAAGGAGAAACACGTCAAGACACATATTAATCAAACTGTCAAAAATTAAATATAAGGAAAACATATTAAAGGCAGCAAGGGAAAAAAAAACAAATAACACACAAGGGAATCCCCATAAGGTTAACATCTGATCTTTCAGCAGAAACTCTGCAAGCCAGAAGGGAGTGGCAGGATATACTTAAAGTGATGAAGGAGAAGAACCTACAACCAAGATTACTCTACCCAGCAAGGATCTCATTCATATGTGATGGAGAAATTAAAACCTTTACAGACAAGCAAAAGCTGAGAGACTTCAGCACCACCAAACCAGCTTTACAACAAATGCTAAAGGAACTTCTCTAGGCAAGAAACACAAGAGAAGGAAAACACCTATAATAACAAACCCAAAACATTTAAGAAAATGGGAATAGGAACATACATATCGATAATTACCTTGAATGTAAATGGATTAAATGCTCCCACCGAAAGACACAGGCTGGCTGAATGGATACAAAAACAAGACCCATATATATGCTGTCTACAAGAGACCCACTTCAGACCTAGAGACACATACAGACTGAAAGTGAGGGGATGCAAAAAGATATTCCATGCAAATGGAAATCAAAAGAAAGCTGGAGTAGCAATTCTCATATCAGACAAAATAGACTTTAAAATAAAGACTATTACAAGAGACAAAGAAGGACACTATATAATGATCAAGGGATCGATCCAAGAGGAAGGTATAACAATTGTAAATATTTATGCACCCAACATAGGAGCACCTCAATACATAAGGCAAATACTAACAGCCATAAAAAGGGAAATCGACAGCAACACAATCATAGTAGGGGACTTTAACACCCCACTTTCACCAATGGACAGATCATCCAAAATGAAAATAAATAAGGAAACACAAGCTTTAAAGGATACATTAAACAAGATGGACTTAATTGATATTTATAGGACATTCCACCCCAATACAACAGAATACACATTTTTCTCAAGTGCTCATGGAACATTCTCCAGGATAGATCATATCTTGGGTCACAAATCAAGCCTTGGTAAATTTAAGAAAATTGAAATCGTATCAAGTATCTTTTCCGAACACAACGCTATGAGACTAGATATCAATTATAGGAAAAGATCTGTAAAAAATACAAACACATGGAGGCTACACAATACACTACTTAATAACGAAGTGATCACTGAAGAAATCAAAGGGGAAATCAAAAAATACCTAGAAACAAATGACAATGGAGATACGACGACCCAAAACCTATGGGATGCAGCAAAAGCAGTGCTAAGAGGGAAGTTTATAGCAATACAAGCCTACCTCAAGAAACAGGAAACATCTCAAATAAACAACCTAACTTGCACCTAAAGCAATTAGAGAAAGAAGAACAAAAAAAACCCCAAAGCTAGCAGAAGGAAAGAAATCATAAAGATCAGGTCAGAAATAAATGAAAAAGAAATGAAGGAAACAATAGCAAAAATCAATGAAACTAAAAGCTGGTTCTTTGAGAAGATAAACAAAATTGATAAACCATTAGCCAGACTCATCAAGAGAAAAAGGGAGAAGACTCAGATCAATAGAATTAGAAATGAAAAAGGAGAAATAACCACTGACACTGCAGAAATACAAAAGATCATGAGAGATTACTACAAGCAACTCTATGACAATAAAATGGACAACCTGGAAGAAATGGACAGATTCTTAGAAATGCACAAACTGCCGAGACTGAACCAGGAAGAAATAGAAAATATGAACAGACCAATCGCAAGCACTGAAATTGAAACTGTGATTAAAAACCTTCCAACAAACAAAAGCCCAGGACCAGATGGCTTCACAGGTGAATTCTATCAAACATTTAGAGAAGAGCTAACACCTATCCTTCTCAAACTCTTCCAAAATATTGCAGAGGGAGGAACACTCCCAAACTCATTCTACGAGGCCACCATCACCCTGATACCAAAACCAGACAAAGATGTCACAAAGAAAGAAAACTACAGGCCAATATCACTGATGAACATAGATGCAAAAATCCTCAACAAAATACTCGCAAACAGAATCCAACAGCACATTAAAAGGATCATACACCATGATCAAGTGGGGTTTATCCCAGGAATGCAAGGATTCTTCAATATACGCAAATCAATCAATGTGATACACCATATTAACAAATTGAAGGAGAAAAACCATATGATCATCTCAATAGATGCAGAGAAAGCTTTCGACAAAATTCAACACCCATTTATGATAAAAGCCCTGCAGAAAGTAGGCATAGAGGGAACTTTCCTCAACATAATAAAGGTCATATATGACAAACCCACAGCCAACATTGTCCTCAATGGTGAAAAACTGAAACCATTTCCACTAAGATCAGGAACAAGACAAGGTTGCCCACTCTTACTACTATTATTCAACGTCGTTTTGGAAGTGTTAGCCACAGCAATCAGAGAAGACAAAGAAATAAAAGGAATCCAAATCGGAAAAGAAGAAGTAAAGCTGTCACTATTTGCAGATGACATGATACTATACATAGAGAATCCTAAAGATGCTACCAGAAAACTCCTAGAGCTAATCAATGAATTTGGTAAAGTAGCAGGATACAAAATTAATGCACAGAAGTCTCTTGCATTTCTATACACTAATGACGAAAAATCTGAAAGTGAAATTAAGAAAACACTCCCGTTTACCATTGCAACAAAAAGAATAAAATATCTAGGAATAAACCTACCTAAGGAGACAAAAGACCTGTATGCAGAAAATTATAAGACACTGATGAAAGAAATTAAAGATGATACAAATAGATGGAGAGATATACCATGTTCCTGGATTGGAAGAATCAACATTGTGAAAATGACTCTACTACCCAAAGCAATCTACAGATTCAATGCAATCCCTATCAAACTACCACTGGCATTTTTCACAGAACTAGAACAAAAAATTTCACAATTTGTATGGAAACACAAAAGACCCCGAATAGCCAAAGCAATCTTGAGAACAAAAAATGGAGCTGGGGGAATCAGGCTCCCTGATTTCAGACTATATTACAAAGCTTCAGTAATCAAGACAGTTTGGTACTGGCAGAAAAACAGAAATATAGATCAATGAGAGAGGATAGAAAGCCCAGAGATAAACCCACACACATATGGTCACCTTATCTTTGATAAAGCAGGCAAGCATATACAGTGGTGAAAAGGCAGCCTCTTCAATAAGTGGTGCTGGGAAAATTGGACAGGTACATGTAAAAGTATGAAATTAGAACACTCTCTGACACCATGCACAAAAATAAACTCAAAATGGATTAAAGACCTAAGTGTAAGGGCAGACACTATCAAACTCTTAGAGGAAAACATAGGCAGAAGACTCTATGACATACATCACAGCAAGATTCTTTTTGACCCAGCTCCCAGAGAAATGGAAATAAGAACACAAATAAACAAATGGGACCTAATGAACCTTAAAAGCTTTTGCACAGCCAAGGAAACCATAAACAAGACCAAAAGACAACCATCAGAATGGGAGAAAATATTTGCAAATGAAGCAACTGACAAAGGATTAATCTCCAAGATTTACAAGCAGCTCATGCAGCTCAATAACAAAAAAAACGAACAACCCAATCCAAAAATGGGCAGAAGACCTAAATAGACATTTCTCCAAAGAAGATATACAGATGGCCTACAGACACATGAAAGAATGCTCAACATCAATTATCATTAGAGAAATGCAAATCAAAAGTACAATGAGATATCATCTCACATCGGTCAGAATGGCCATCATCAAAAAATCTAGAAACAATAAATGCTGGAGAGGGTGTGGAGGAAAGGGAACACTCTTGCACTGTTGGTGGGAATGTAAATTGATACAGCCACTATGGAGAACAGTATGGAGGTTCCTTAAAAAACTACAAATAGAACTACCATACGACCCAGCAATCCCACTACTGGGCATATACCCTGAGAAAACCATAGGTCAAAAAGTGTCATGTACCACAATGTTCATTGCAGCTCTATTTACGATAGCCAGGACATGGAAGCAACCGAAATGTCCATCGACAGATGAATGGATAAAGAAGATGTGGCACATATATACAATGGAATATTACTCAGCCATAAAAAGAAATGAAATGGAGGTATTTGTAATGAAGTGGATGGAGTTAGAGTCTGTCATACAGAGTGAAGTAAGTCAGAAAGAGAAAAACAAATACAGTATGCTAACACATATATACGGAATCTAAGGGAAAAAAAAAAAAGGCCATGAAGAACCTAGTGGCAAGACGGGAAAAAAGACACAGACCTACTAGAGAATGGACTTGAGGATATGGGGAGGGGGTGGGGTGAGATGGGACAGGGTAAGAGAGTGTCATGGACATATATACACTACCAAATGTAAAATAGATAGCTAGTGGGAAGCAGCCGCATAGCACAGGGAGATCAGCTCGGTGCTTTGTGACCACCTAGAGGGGTGGGATGGGGAGGGTGGGAGGGAGGGAGATGCAAGAGGGAAGAGAAATGGGAACATATTGTATATGTATAACTGATTCACTTTGTTATAAAGCAGACGCTAACACACCATTGTAAGGCAATTATACTTCAATAAAGATGTTTAAAAAAAAAATTATAGTTTTTGGTCTTGCATTTAAGTCATGGATCCTTTTCAAGTAAATCTTTGAATGTTGGGTTAGGGAGGGATCCAACTTCATTCTTTTGCATGTGGATATCCAGCTGTCCCAGTACCATTTGTTGAAAAGACTGTCCTTTTCTCATTGAATATCTTGGCATCCTTGTCAAAAATTATTTCACCAAATATGTGAGGGTTTATTTCTCAACTCTCTTCTCTATTCATTTAAACTATATATTTGTTTTTATGCAAGGCCCACAATTTTTTTAAAAATTTATTTATTTTATTTTTGGCCGTGTTGTGTCTTTGTTGCTGTGTGTGAGCTTTTTCCAGTTGTGGTGAGCAAGGGCTTCTCTTTGTTGTGGTGCGTGGGCTTCTCATTGTGGTGGCTTCTCTTGTTGCAGAGCACAGGCTCTAGGTGCACAGGCTTCAGTGGTTGTGGCTTGTGGGCTCTAGAGTGCAGGCTCAGTAGCTGTGCCACACAGACTTAGTTGCTCTGTGGCATGTGGCATCTTCCCAGACCCCGGCTTGAACCCGTGTCCCCTGCATTGGCAGGATTCTTAACCACTGTGCCACCATGAAAGTCCCGAGGCCCACACTTTTGATAACTGTAGCTTTGTATTAGTTGAAATCAGGAAGTGTGAATTCTCCAGCTTTGATCTTCTTTTTAAAAATTGTTTAGACTCTTTGGGGTATCTTGAGATTCTATATGAATTTTAGAATGCGTTTCTTTTGGTGTTTCTGCAGAAAACATCATTAGGATTTTGAAACATACTGCATTGAATCTATAGATTGCTTTGTGTACTACTGACATTGAGAGAATAAAGAAGACACAAATAAATGGAAACACATCCCATGTTCATGTATTGGAAGACTGAGTATTGTTAAGATGTCAGTAGTACACAAAGCAATATTTTGTAGTTTTCATTTTATCATCTTTCACCTCCTTTGTTAATTCTTAAATATTTTATTTTTTTGGATGCTATTTCAAATAATTTTTTTTCTTATTTCCATTTCCAATTTTTATTGTAGTGCAACTGATTGTTGAGTTTTATCCTGCTATGCTTCATTAAATTTTTGCTGTTCTTTGCTGTATTTTCATTTATTCTAATAATTTTATCACATAACCTTGTAAGATTTTTTTATATATAAGTTCAGATCATTGGCAAAAGAGATAGTTATATTTATTTGTTTTGTATGTTGTGTTCTTATTTTCACATATCTCTAAGTATTTTTTAAGTTCCCTATGATTTCTCATTTGATCCACTGGTTGTTTAAGAGTCTGTTATTTAATTTCCACTGATGTTATTTTTCAGCTTTCCTTCTGCTACTGATTTCTAACTTTATCCCAATATTGTCAGTTAAGGTACTTTGTATGATAATATATTTTAAGAATCTATTCAGACTTAATTTGTGGTCAGTCATATATTTTATCCTGGAGTATGTCCATGTCTCATGTGCACTTGAGAAGAATGTACATTCTGCTGAGTAGTGTTCTACGTATGTCTATTAACTCTAGAGGGTTTATTTTTTTTTCCTCCAATTATGTCAATTTTTGCTTCATATATTGTGATGGTCTGTTATTAGATGTATAAATGTTTATAATTGTTATATCTTATTTCTCTATTGAACATTTTATTAACATATCATCTTTGTCTCATAAACTTTTTTTACTTTATCATGTCTGATATTAGTATAGCCACCCATGCTCTCTTTTGGTTACAATGTTCATGGAATATCTTCTTCCAACTTTTTACTTTCTACCTATTTGTGTCTGATTCTAACATGAGTCTCTTCTAGTCAGTACATAGTTTGATCATGCTTTTCAATTCATCTGCCAATTTTTCACTTTTGACTGTAAAGTTTAACCATTTACAACTAACACAATTACTAGTATGGATAGAGTTACTTCTGTCATTTAGCTATTTGTTTTCCATATATCTAACAGTTTTTCTGTTTGTCATTTCTTGCATTGCCATCTTCTTTTGCATTTAGTTGATTTTTTAGTAAAGTGTTTAACTTTCTTTCTTATTTCCTTTTGTGATTACAATAGGAATAACACATAAAATCCTAAAGTTATAACACTCTAATTTGAACTTATAGCAGCTTAATTTAAAAAACATTTAAAAAAATGTTCCTTCACAGCTCCAGTCCTAACCCTTTTAGTTTTTGATGCCATAAAATTACACTCCATACATGTATGTCTCAAAACATAACTTAATAATTTCTTTCAATATGTTAGTGTGCTAAGTTATATAGAAGACAAAATGTGAATTTGTGAGCCAAAGTTATGATACTAGCTTTTATAATTGCCCATATATTTATATATTTTTACTGAGATGTTTATTTCTTCATATGGTTTTGAGTTATTTTCTAGTGTTCTTTCATTAAACCTATAGGACTTCATTTCGCATTATTGTAGAAACGTCTAGTAAAACAAACTCACTTAGCTTTTGTTTTCTAGGAATGTCTTTTTCTCCCTCCCCTCTTTTTTTTGAAGGACAGTTTTGCCTGATATGGGATTCTGATTGACTTTTTTTTTTTTCTTTTAACACTTTAAATATATTAACCCATTGCCTTCTGGATACCACCACTTCTAATGAGAAATATGATGAAATTTATTCACAATCTCTTGTTTTTGTGGTTTGCTTCTCTTCTGCTGCTTTCAAGATTCTCCTTTCATTTTTGACTTTCAAAAGTTAGATTATAATATGTCACGTTGTAGGTCTCTGAGGCCATCATATTTGGAATTTTTTCACTTCTTGTATATTTATATTTCGGTCTTTCATCAAATTTGAAAAGTTTTCAGCCATTATTTCTTCAGGTATTGTCAATGCCCCATTCTCCCTCTCTTCTCCTTCTGGAATTCCCACAACGTATATATTAGTTCACTTGATGATATTCCACTAGTCCCTTAGGCTCTGTTCATTTTTCTTCAGTCTTTTATTCTTTGTTCCTCAATTCCTCAGACTCAATAATTTATATTGTTCTATATTTAAATTCACTGATTTCATCTTCTGCCTGAACAAACTTGCCTTTGAATTCCTCTAGTGAATTTCTCAATTGACTTCTTTCATTTTTTTTTGTTTTGTTTTGGTTTGGTTTTTTATTTCCCTTACAATTTAATTCAGACACTGTTTTCTTGATTTTCTTCATGTCTTTATTTAGTTTATGAATATCTTTAAGCTCGCTGTTTTAACATTTTTGTCTAGAAAATTAGCTATCAGGTATTTTCAGCGATTACTTCTGTTGATTTATTTTTCCCTTTGAATGGACAATACATTTATGTATTTTTACATGCCTTATGATCTTTTTGGTTGTTGATAACTGTATGTTTGAATCTAATAATGTGATAAATATGGAAATTAGATTGTTCCACTTCACCAAGGTTTGCTAGTTTTTGTTGTTGTTACTGTTGTTGTAGGTTGTCTCTGTGCTGAAGATCAACCTGAAGTTAAATTTTGTGTCTTCTGAGGTCTTTTATGAGCCTGTGACTTTTCCTGAGCATGCACAATGTCTTTGTAAATTCTCCCGTATACGTGGTTGCTTTTGAAATTCTTAATGTTTAATTCAGTGTTCCCAAAGGGGAAAAGTAGAAAAATAAAGCGAGTGCGGTGAAGGAGTGCTGGTTCTTTAGGCCTCTGGAAATCACTTCTCCTGGATTGAGAGGGGCTTGCAATGATGGGAGAAGTGAAGCAACAATGGCTACCCACCTCTTTATCTGCATTTCTGGGATCAGAAGCAGCAACCAGCAGTCAGAACACAGATCTCTGATATTTGGTGAACAGGGTCCTTTTTACCCACCTGTTTCTTGCAAATTATTTGCAAGCTTCTCTTGAAACCTGAGTGCAGCTGCTTGTAATAAGATATTAAATTGACCAAAATTAACCAAGATTTACTATCCAAATGTTTTTGTTTTTTGGTTTTTAAAAATTTATTATTTATATATTTATATATTTATTTATTTATTTATGGCTGTGTTGGGTCTTCGTTTCTGTGCAAGGGCTTTCTCTAGTTGCAGCAAGCAGGGGCCACTCTTCATCACGGTGTGCGGACCTCTCACTATCGCGTCCTCTCTTGTTGTAGAGCACAGGCTCTAGATGCGCAGGCTCAGTAATTGTGGCTCACGGGCCCAGTTGCTCTGTGGCATGTGGGATCTTCCCAGACCAGGGCTGGAACCCGTGTCCCCTGCATTGGCAGGCAGATTCTCAACCACTGCACCACCAGGGAAGCCCTATCCAAATGTTTTCCTAGAAATTGCATGCCTTCAATAGACTCCAGAATTTCAAAATTGTTACATCAGATAAACTCTTCTTGTGCAAATGTGGTCTAGGTGGAGGGATGGATTCCTGGTGCTTCCTCCTCTGTCTACCAAGAATCCTCTCTCTAGAGGCCTTTATTTCTTCACACAGTCTTGCATTATTGTCTAATATTCTTCAATTCAACCTGAAGGCCTCCTGTTAACATTTCTTGCATGCCAGATCTACAAGTAGCAAACTCTTTAAGCTTTTGTTTATCTGGAAATGGTTTAATTTTTTCCTATATATAAGGACAATTTTCCCAGATATAGAATTCTTGATTGATTTTTTTTTTCTTTAAACACTTTGTATATATCAGCCCATTACCTTATGACTTCCAAAGTTTCCGATGAGAAATTAAATGAAAATCACTTCTATGTGACACTTCTCTAGTGCTGCTTTGAAGATTTTCTTTGTCTTTCAACAATTTGACTATTATGTATCTAACTGTAAGTCTCTGAATTTATCCTACCTGAAATTTGTTGAGCTTCCTGAATTTGTAAATTCATTATATTTCAACAAATCTCAGCTTTTATTTCTTCAAATGTTTTCTCCACCTATTTCTTTCTTTCCTTCTGGGATTCCCACAGTGCATATTTGCCTGTATAATAGAATCTCCCTTGTCTGTTAGGTTTATAAAATCTTCATCTTTATAAAATCTGTAATGTCAGTTTCTTACAAGTTCCAGAAAGAGAGGTTTCATTCTTCTTCTATTCATCTTGCTGAAATTTGTCTACTTTATAATCTCTCCAAAGAACAAATTTAGTGGTTGATTCTATTTTTGGTTCATTTAAAAAATATTATTATATTTTTAATTCTCCTAATTTTGATTTATGGGTTTCTGCCATTTTTTTCCTAATTTTTTCAACTCAAATGTTTTGTTGTTGTTGTTCTTGTTGTTTATTCTGCTATTTGGGAGAATATCTCTCAAACAGTTTACTCTGAGACATACAAGTTAGCTTATATAAGTTATAATTTAGCTTGTTTAATATAAGCTATAAATTGTGTTAGCTTATGTAAGTTATAAGTTAGCATATATAACTAGTCTTTGAGTTTTATACAACCAGTATTTTTTATTACAAAAATAATGTGAGATAATTAAAGGTAGTATAGGTTATATTGGCCTCCAAAATCCCCCTTTTCTCAAACTTTCACTGTTCCTGCAGTAATATAGGTATCTTTTCATAATTTTTTCTGTGGTTGTATAAACATTTATACACTTTGGTGTTTTGGTTTACTAATACACCAAGGACATCCCCCCAAAATAAATGTGGATCTAACATTATTCTTAAAAAGAGCTGCAAAATATTCTAACTTCTTAATTTTGTTAATGTTTTGAGTAGATTTGAACTATAAATTTGCCTCTAAGTACTACTATAACTTCATCCCTCAGTTTTTAGCTTTAATATACTGTTTAATGAAGCTTAATATACACAGAATTATAAACATAGTATCATTTACAGCTGAATGAGTTTTCACAAACTAAACATAATTATTTACCCTCACTTCTATAACATATCTCAAAGGTTTTCTTTCTAGGGTTAATTTTTAATTTGATTCTAAGTGTTTTCTGATTTTTGTTGTGTTTTTTTCCTATGACCCACTGTTTACTAGTGACACTAAACTTCCAATCTTGGATTTTTCTAGTTAGCCTTGTTACTGTTTTTTTTTTTAAAGATAATTGTCCCAAAAGCTAAGAAATGTATCAACAAACAACTTCCAAGGGCCATTTCAGTTTTTGTAAATACAGGCATATCTCATTTTATTATGCTTCACTTTACTGCACTTGGCAGAGATTGTGTTTTTTACAAATTGGAAGTTTGTGACGAGCCTGTGCCGAGCAAACCTTTTGGCACAATTTCTCCAACATCATTTACTTGCTTCATGTCTCTGTGTTATATTTGGGCAATTCTCACAATATTTCATACTTTATCATTATGATTATTTTTGTTATGGTGATCTGTGATCAGTGATCTTTGATGTTACTACTACAACTCACTGAAGGCTCAGATGTACATACCTTAATTTAAAAATACTAGATTGCTAAAAAATGCTATGTACATTTTTTTAAAGACATAATGTTATTGTACATCTAACACACTACAGTATAGGGTAAACATAACCTTATATACACTAGGAAACCAAAAAAATTGTCTGACTTTTCTTTTTGCAATATTTGCTTTATTGTGGTGGTATGGAACCAAACCTACAGTATTTCCAAGGTATGCTTTTTAAGTTTTATTAGAACTCAGATATAGCGATTTGCTGCCTTACTGTCAATGGCTATGTTAAAGGTGTGTCAGCTGAAAGTAGCCGAGAGAGATATCTGGCCCACAAGCATAAAGTATTTATAATCTAGGGCTTTATAGAAAATGTTTGCCTACCCCAGTCTAATAAATTAGTATGGACCTAGCTTGAATCAAATTTATAAATGTTCAAAGTGTTCTTTCCAGTCATTGGGTATGATCTTCTACATTTTATCTTTAGATCAAGCTTGCTGCCTATGATATTCAAATTACCTTTTTTCTTAAGTTTTGTCCATTTGATATATCAGCAATTAATATATTTGCTATTTTCTCCTTAAAGTTCTGTCAGTTTTGCTTTACATAATTTGATATTATATTTTAGCTGTTATATCATTATTAGATTAAATTTATCTTATTTTAATTATGAATAGATTCTTTTATTTCTATATGATGAAGCTTTTTTTATTACTGGTATTAGGATTTTTGTCTTAGTCTATTTTGTCTGATATTAATGTGGCTATACTCTTCTAATTCCTTGATCTCAATCACTATGTCTTTGTGTTTTAGATGTAACTTTTATAAGATGGACGTGATTTGATTTTGATCCTGTCTGACATACTGTGTCTTCTAATAAACAAGGAGAGTTCCTTTATATTTGTTGCAATTACTGATAGATTTGGATTGTTTTATAGTTTTATTATGCATTTATTAATTCTGATTATATTTCTTTTCCTTACCTTGCTGCCATCCTGCATTTTTTTCAGTGGGATATATATTTTCCCCTTTTTTCCAATGGAGTTTTATTCTCATTAGCTTGGAAGTTAGGGATTCTATCTGGTATTATTGTGAATTCCAGCTATTTTACACATGAATGTTACAAAGTTAATTAACACGTCACCATGATACTGAAAAATAAAGTAAGCTTAGAAGCATTTACCCCATCATCCCTTCTAACTGTGTGCATTTGGGACACATAAAATTGCATTCATCCCAGTGTATATACACATATGTACCCTAATAAACATAATTTATACATGTATGTATGTATGTATATTTCTGAATAGTATTTTAGACATATCTTTACACCTTTACATATTGAAAATTATTTTATGTTTCATTAGATTTCTTTATAAATTTTTTGCTACCTATGTCTGTGTGTTAGACCTTCCATCACTTATCTTTTGTCTAATATTTATACTTTAGCATTGCCTTTGCTGTGAGCATACTCTATTTGTGTTTACCTGCAAATATATTTATTTTACTGTGTCCTTGAAGACAGTTTTGCTAGGTATAGAACTCTAGGAGGAACTGGTGTTTTATCTCAGCATCATCCTCTGGTTTCTACTTTTTCAGCTGAGAAAACACCCATCAGTCAAATTGCAATTTCTTGTATGTGAACTATTTTAATTTTTTTTTTCTGTCTTCTCTTGAGCTCTTCTCTTTCTTTGTGTTGTTATACATTTCCACCCTGATGTATCTTTTCCCCTGTGATGTATTTTTATATATTCTTCTAGAATTCATTAACATTTCTGCATTTTGGAATTGGAGTAAAAATTCTATAAAGCTCTCAGCAACCTATATTTTCAAACATTTGTTCTATCCATTCTTTCTAAAATGAATGACTCTTGATACATATAACATAAATGAACCTTGAAAACATTACATTAAATGAAAGAAGTCAGACACATAAGGTCACATGGTATGATTTCATTTATATGAAATATCAGAATAGGATATAACTCCATAGAGACAGAAAGAAGATTAGTACTTTCCAAGGGTCAGAAAGGGGAAAGTGGTGATGACTACTTAATTGGCACAGGGTTTTCTTTTGCAGTAATAAAAATGTTTTGAAACTAGACAGAGGTGGTGGTTGCAGAACTTTGTGAATGTACTAAATGCTACTGAATTGTTAATTTAAAATCGTTAATTTTATATTATGTGAATTTCACTTCAATAAAATTAATTTTTTAAAAAACTAAAGATATATGAAAAAGAACGAGAAAACAAAAGTTTACTACTATATATTTTGCAAGGTAAAATAACTAGCCTTCTTATGTGTATTCGGCAGTGTTCTTCAGAGGAGTAAAACAACAGGATATAAACTTTTTTCTCTGCAAAGTATTTATCACCTGATTGTGGAGGCTGCAAATTTCCATGAAACTGAAACTTCAGAAAGCTGGTAAGGTTCAAAGGCCTGAGAGCTGGAGAATAGAGAGGGTTGGTTCCAGTGTGAGTCTGAAGACCAGAGAACCAGAAATCCCAAAGGCAGGAGAAAATCCATGTCCTAGCTTCCATAGTCAGACAGAAAATTCTTTCCTTCTCCACATTTTTCTTATATTTAGGCCATTAATGGATTGGATAATTCCCATTAACATTGAGATAACCATCTGCTTTATTCGATTCAACAATTCAAATTTTAATCTCTTCTGAAAACACCCTCACAGACACACCCAGAAATAATGTTGTACCAGCTATGTGAGCATCCTTTGGCTCAGTTAAATTGCCACATAAAATTACCCATATCACTATGATATATTTTCTTCCTGCATTAACATTTTTAGGGACCTTTAAACATAGTCCACAATATCCTTCCTTATAGTTTTTTTCTACTATATTTTATGGAATTCTTGGAGTCTTAGTTTTCTATCACTTAGTAGCAAATTACCACAAGCAATAGGTTAAAACAATAATATTTATTATCTAAGTTTTCATGAGAAAATAGTCTAGGCATTACCAAGCTAGATTCTCTCCACAGGGCCTTACAAAACCTACAAAGTTTCAGCTGAACTACATTCTCATCTGGAGGTCCTTCAGCATTATTTCCTGTCAGTAATCTGTGTTTGCTTGGTGGAAGACAAGGGGGTAGAGTCAGCAATTCAGGGTAATTTTAACCCCCAGAAGACATTTGACAATGCCTGTGGATTTTTTTAATTTTCACAACTGAGTGAAGGGATGTTGTTGGCCTCTAGTGGGCAGAGAACAGGGATGTTTCTAAATATCCTACAGTGCATAGCACAGTTCTCCATGACAAATAATCCTCAATCTCTAAGTAGCACCAAAATTGAGAGAACCCTACATATACATATAAGAAAGAAAGGATTCATCACATAAGGTGACTTGAATACCAAAGGAAAATTATTTCTCCCAAAATTTCCTACAAGTCTATAGGAGTTTATTCCTTTGAGTCTAGCATACACGTTTTATTGACTTCTTTTAAAGGCTGATATTCTTAGGAGAGGTGAGATGTTGAGTTACTAAATACACTGAGAAGCCAGAGGTGGTTTGCTCTTATGATACGATAACAGGATAGAGCAAGCGTAACAATTTTGTTTGGGTAGCACATTCAGGAGTGGGAGAGGTCTTTGAAATGAGAGAGAGGCTGTTGAAAGGGGCTCTGGAGTCTTTAAGTCTGAACTTATTTGTTGCTTCACTTCCTTATGGTTGGTTGTCTTCAAGAGCATTCTTAAATTAATGAACACAAAAATGGCAAACTGTGTTCAATGGTGTGTGTGTGTGTGTGTGTGTGTGTGTGTGTGTGTGTGTGTATGTGTGTGTGTAGGAATTGTATTTTACATTAAATCTATAAGATGATTCCTATAAAATGAGGTGTGCATGTTTGCTAATTCTCTACATAATGAGAAATAATGTGGATTATTCACCCCAATAATTCAAGCACTCCGAAGTTTACATTTAGCTCACAGATTTATAGAGGACAAAAATTCCGTAAGAAGCTCTACACTTAGTCCTTTAATTCAGCTCTTTTATATATATATATATTTCATTGCTGTATATTTAATGTCATATGTCTGCTTAAGTAGGCCCAGAATAATTTGAAACGATAGTATCAGTTTTTAAAAATCCTTTTTCCCCAGTCCCTTTTCTACTTGACTCCAAAATACTTCCAACAGCTCTCCTTTTTCTCTCAGAACAGCTTGAATATGTGGTCTTTGGATGTTTTCTTTTCCTACTGGGTTATGTATTCTGTGTACTGAAATGTTTCTTATTGCTAAATTATAGTTCTTTGCAATGAAATTTGGGTTTAATTAAGAATTTAGCAGAAACTTTCAAAAGTAATTTAAAGACAAAAACTATCACCAAGAATATCACACTGCAGTGTGTTAGTTTGAGACACAGCTTCCCTTAAAATTTGGGTTTCCTGACATCTGTTTCTTCATAGTGACATACTGTAGTACTTAATTTTTTCAGTCACAGATCAGCCTGAAAGAATTCCCAGAGAAATTTAATTTTGTCATCCCACTCTTTCCTGTCCTTGCTTGAGTCCTGCTATCTAAATTTTCTTAGATTTAAATGGGAACATTTTTGTTGAGAATGACTTGTAAATGTAGTTGAATCGTCAAAATTTCAGATTCCTTTTCCCCACCAAAAGGCACCAAGGAAGACTCTGCTTTCCTTGGAAAATACTTCTTAATATTGCACATTGTGATAATAAAATTTTAAAAATATTTTTACCAGTTATTTTTAAAACATACAGCTATTTATTTAAACTTTGAAGAGAAATATTTACATCATTAAAATCTCATTGTGTCTGTCACCATAATTATTAATGGAATTATCTTTCTTGATCATTTGAAGGATTCTACCCAATAGTGATATTAACTGCTTTTCTCATTTGGTTGGCATCTGTCATACCTGGGAACCATCCTGGACTTTGACTTATAGTGTGGGTAAAATCTTTCACTTATATGGCCAAATAGTCTACTTCCATAATTCAAATTGCATTCGAAATACCCAACACTCTAACTCATTGCATTAAGATGTGGTTGGAAGCCAAAGTGGTCTTGAGTTAAATTTTCCTTTTTTAAAATATACCAAGATGTTTCAGAATCTTTTGTCACTGTTACTTTGAAATTCTTAGTGAGTCTGTCATAATCAGCAATAGGACTTTAAATTTTTCTTCAAATATTCCTGGCATAAAGATTTAGTTATTTAGATAGGCTCTCCATTTATTAAAAAACAAAGAAGAAGGGGCTTCCCTGGTGGCGCAGTGGTTGGGAGTCTGCCTGCCAATGCAGGGGACACGGGTTCGAGCCCTGGTCTGGGAGGATCCTACATGCCACGGAGCAACTAGGCCCGTGAGCCACAACTACTGAGCCTGCGCATCTGGAGCCTGTGCTCCGCAACAAGACAGGCTGTGATAGTGGGAGGCCCGCGCACCGCGATGAAGAGTGACCCCCGCTTGCTGCAACTGGAGAAAGCCCTCTCACAGAAACGAAGACCCAACACAGCCAAAAATAAATGAATAAAAAAAAAAAAATACAAAGAAGAAGAAGATGAAGAAGCAGTGAACTTAGAGAACACAATTCCATTTAGTTAGTGCATTGATTTTCTAATGTAATATGCTTTGTCTTTGACATATGATGAAAGTTCCTGCATTTATGAGATGACAAAGGGAACATTGAGAAGACACATTAAATTTTGTTTCTAGTGAAGAGTGCAAAACTATAAACAGTGTGTTTTAGCAGAAGACACCTTCCCCAGAAACTGTTTTGGCTCTTCCTCACTGCTTTTGGTTAGAAAATTAGGTTAAGAAAATTCTCTGGGTAAGACATAATTCAGAAAGTGACTTCAGAAAGTACTTCTATCATGCTTTTCTTCCATCTTTTTAGTATGGCAATAGATATAAATGTTTAAAATATATAAAACAAATAAAACAAAATTTCTTTGCAGAAAAATACAAATGCTTTCTTTTGTATATTTATTTGTTGATGCTATAAATTGTAAAGCTCTTGAGGCCATAAGCAATGGTTTGTCTTTTTTCACCATTACATATCATAATGGCATATAGCAGGTGCTTATATGTTTTTGGCATACAGCAGGTGCTTAACCAATGTGTACTTGAAAAAAAAAGAAAGCTTATTTTAGGGTACCAAGCAAATATTCATTGCCTATTGTGTCCAGCCATTCTACAAAGGACTTTTGGGGGAAGGGCAAGAGAATATAGTAAGATTTGATATAGTTCTGACTTTCAAGGAGATTTCAAGGTAGCTGGGAAGACAGATATAACATATATCCAAATACACAAATAAGTGCTTACCTAGCTCCTCGGATATAGACTCAAAATCTCATAGAAATGTACAATCTTTGCAGCTTTAAGAAGTCTGGGAAGAGTGAAGATAAAATAAATTTTCACATATTGAGATATAGGAAAGTCATTCTGGCTTATACATGAGTTAACTTGAATTTTTATACTAGCTAAAATAACCAGTTTGTTGACTATCAAGCATACACTGTACATCTGATTTAAGTATTTGGGAAAACGACACACAGGCCAAAAGTAAAGAATGTCCATGTTCAAAATAAAGATTAAATGCCTCTCTTCCTGGGACTCCAGTGCTGGTCCTCCTTTGATAATAAAACCCCCTTCCCAGGTGCCAAGGCCATACTTACTCACTGTGTACATGCTGGTCTCTTCCTTCCCTCCTTCCTTCCTTCCTTCCTTCCTCCCTCCCTCCCTCCCTCTCTCTCTTTCTCTCTCCCTTCCTTCATTCCTTCCTTCCTTCTTTCCTTCTTTTCCTTTCTTCTTTCTTTCTTTCTTTCTTCCTTTTTTTTCTTTCTTTCATTCTCTCTCTCTTTCCTTCCTTCTTTTTGAAACCTTGAAGAAATGTAACCCTAACTTGTTTAAAGTTCTTTGCTCTGACAAGATATAAAACTGTGCTGGAAACCATGCATCTCTGGATAAGTTTCTCTGGGAAGTGTCCAAGTAATCTGGGAAGCAGGCTTTTGAGCTAGTCCTCGGTTTGGCTCAAAAATCTCTTTTCTATTCTTATTACTGATTGTTCAGTGATTATTGTCATCAACATGGTTACTACATGAAAGAAATGTGGCTTAAAATAAAGTTTTGTGGATGACATGGAAAGAAGTAGTGAATATTCTAAATGGGGTTCAGAGGAAAAGTTCTTCTTCATGAAGAAAGATATAGCATACTTAATTAGTTTGGGGTACAAATAGTGAAGGGATTAAACTATTTGGTGGCATTTGGAAATATTTGCATTTGAATCTGAAATGCTGGCAATCCTGTAGACTGTGACATGAGATATGACACGAAGATGAAGGTGGTGTTTAAGAAGAATATTCTAGATGAGACTTCAGGACAAATGGGAACTTGGCAAAATGACTCAGGAATATTGGTTAGGAGGCTGTTTCAGAGTATTCAGACCCTCAATGTTGCATGCTGACCACATTTTCTTGGAAGAACAAACTAATTTACTAAGCCCACAATTCAAACACTAATTTCATCAGGAAATACCATCACAAACACACCCAGAGATAATGGTTAGTCAAATATCTGGGTACCTCATGATTCACTTAAATTGATACAAAATTAACTGCCATAGCAGTTTTGTGGGTTTTTTTCTCATTGTGGTTTTTTTTTTTAATCTTTCATTGTAAAAAAAAACTTTTCTGGTAGACTTCAGGTTGTTGTAATTGAGAGTTGCTATTTGACAGTTAACTATTTATAATTAAAGTAGTTACAATTTTAGTATATTTGTGGGAGAAAGCAAGTTCAGGGTCTTCCTACTCTGCCAACTTGACCCTCAACACAATGGATTCTTTATAGAAAGATACCATTTTCAGATCTTGAATTACGAGAAACTATAATTTCTTCAATCACATAGACAGTTGACATAAAAATCTGATGTGAGGGAACAAGCTACAGGTGAAAAAAATTGAATCAGCTTGAAACAATTTCTTCCTCTTACATGGAGTATGATAGTGGTCAGCAAAACTGTTCATAAAAATTAGCATTCAGTTCTTGTTTTATGAAAACAAATTTTCTGGGGTATAAATAATATAAGCAGTAAATAAGTAACAAAATTGTCCCAACATGTAAGAAAAGTCAAACAGAAACATCGCAGCACTAGCTTCTTGTAAACTGGGCATTGGGATGCATGTATAGATATTAAAACCACTCTTGTGGACAAAAGTGTGCCTTTTTTTTTTTTTTTTCCTAGTTAAGAAAAAATAGTAAAACTAAAACCTGAGATATGTTATCTGTGCATTTAAAATTATTACTGGTAAATGCTCATTGATTGTAGTCTTAAATGCATAGGAATTATATACTTATAAATTATATGGTCTTCTATAAAATCAGTGTTTAAATATTGCTTATGTATTTGTGGTTCCTATAAGTTGAAATAACTTATTAATTTATTAAATAGATTACTGGTCTTCTGTTGCCAAACATTGAATTTTACATCCAAACATTAAGAATGCATTCGTTTTCAGCGGATACATAACAAATTGCCACAAACTTAGAGGCTTAACAAACATAATTTCTAAGTCAGGGGTCCATTCTTTGCTTAGTTGGGTTCTGTGCTCAGTGTCTCACAAGGCTGAAAGCAAGATGTCAGCTGGGCTGTGTTCCTTTCTGGAGCTTAGGGTCCACTTCCAAGCTCATATGATTATTGACATAATTCAGTTCCATGCAGTTGTATGACTGATAACCCCACTTTCTTCTTGGTTAGCAACTGAGTGCTACTCTCAGCTCCTTACAAATTCTTTCAATCCAAGAACAAGAGATATCTTTCCACATCTTTGTAACATTTAAATTTCTTCATCAATGTTTTATAGTTTTCAGAGTATAGGTATTTTACCTCCTTGGTTAAGTTTATACCTACTTTATTCATTTTGATATGACTGTAAATGGGGTTGTCTTCTTAATTTCTCTTTCTGACAGTTCATTATTTTTATTATTATTATATATATTTATTTATTTTCTTTCTTTTTTTTTTTTTTGGCTGCATCGGGTCTTAGTTGCAGTATGCGGAATCGTTCATTGGGGCATGCAGGCTTTTCTAGTTGTGGTGTGCAGGTTTTCTCTCTCTAGCTGTGGCACGCAGGCTCCCAGGTGCATGGGCTCTGTAGTCGTGGTGCACAGACTCCAGAGTGCGTGGGATCTGAAGTTTGTGGCACGTGGGCTTAGTTGTCCCTCTGCATGTGGGATCTTAGTTCCCCAACCAGGGGAACCCTTGTCCCCTGCATTGGAAAGTGGATTCTTTACCACTGGACCACGAGGGAAGTCCCTGATAGTTCATTCTTAGTGTAGAGAAAGGCAACAGATTTGTATATATTAATCTTGTATCCTGCAAATTTGCTGTTGGTTCTTTTGCCGTTTTCTTTCATTAATTTCTAGTTTCATACCATTGTGATCATAAAAAAAAAAGATTGAAACAATGTCTATCCTCTTAAATTTGTTGAGACTTGTTTTGTGGCCAGCCTGTGAACTATCCTGTAGAACGTTTCATGTCCACATGAAAATAATGTGTATTCTTCTGTTCTTTGAATGTAGTTTCCTGTAGATATCTATAATATTAAACCCAGCTGGTCTATTTTGTCATGGAAGACCACTGTTGCCTTATTGATTTCTATGTGAATGAACTGTCCATTGATAATTTACGTATTAAAGTCTCCTACTATTATTGTCACTTCTCCCGTTATGTCTGCTAATATTTGCTTTATATATTTGTGCTCTTGTGTTGGGTGCATGTATGTTAACTAGTATAATAACATTTTCTTATATTTAACTCTACTTCATTATATAATGCCCTTCTTTATGTTTTTATAGCTTTTGTTTTAAATTCTATTTCATATATATGAATATTGTTACCTCTGCACTCTTGTTTCAGTTTTTATAAAATATCTTTTCCTATTCTCTCATTTTCACTCTGTGTGTGTCTTTAACCCTTAAGTGAGTCTCTTATAGATTGTCTATTGAAGGATCTTGTTTTTTTATCCAGACTTCCACCTTGTGTCTTTTGATTAGAGCATTTATTTCATTGACATTTAAAATAATTATTATAGATATGTACTTATTATCATTTTATTCTTTGTTTTCTGGTTGTTTTTGTACTTCCTCTCTGTTTATTTTATATTAATTTATTTCTTCCCTGTGGTTCGATGATTTTCTTTAGTAGCGTACTTGTGTTTCTTTCTTTTTAGTTTTATTTTTTAACCTATTGTATATTTTTGCTTTGTCATTACCATGGGGTTCATATTTGTTGACCTATAATTACATCTACTTGTTTTAAACACATTCTAAGAGATTTACATTTTTTACTCCCCTCTACCACACTTTGATTTTGATGTCAGTTTTTACATCTTCATGCACCCCTTAACTGTTCATTGTACTTTTAGTTGCTTTTACAATTTTTGTCTTTTTATTTATGACTGACTTATTTAAGTGTTTGATATTCAGTACTTACTATATATTTGTCTTTCCTAGTGGTATTTTTTCCCTTTTATACATATTCTTACTTCTTTCTAGAGTAGACTCTTCCACATTTCTTTAGGGTAGATTGAGATTGGTATTGATGAACTCTTAGTTTTTGCTTGTCTGAGAAATTCTTTAAATCTCTTTTTATTCTAAATAATTATCTTTCTGGGTAGAGTATCCTAGGTCTCAGGTTTTTTCCTTTCAGCATTTTAAATATATCATGCTTGCAAAGTTTCTACAAAGAAATCAGTTGAAAACCTTACAAAGATTTTCTTGTACATGACCCTTTGTTTTTCTCCTTCTGCTTTTATAATTTTTTATTTTTAATTTTTGCCTTTTTATGGATGGTATCTCTTTGTATTCATCTTGTTTGAGAGCCTTTGTGCTTCTTGTACCTGATAGAATGATATCTATTTCCTTCTTTGGCTTGGGAATTTTTCAGCCATTGCTTCATTAAATACATTTTTGATCCCCTTCTCTTTCTCTTCTCCATTTGGGTTGCCTACAATTTGAATGTTCTTATGACTGATATTATCTCAAATATCCCTGAAACTGTTTTCCTTTTTTTTTTAAGTTTGTTTTTTATTTTTGTTGTTTTGATTGACTGAATCCACTATTCTATCTTCCAGATCACTTATACATTCTTCCATGTCACCTAGTCTGCTGTTAATTCCTTTTAGTGTGTTTTTATTTCAGATTTGACTGGTTTGTTTGTTTGTTTGTTTTGGCTGTGTTGGGTTTTCGTTTCTATGCGTGGGCTTTCTCTAGTTGTGGCAAGCGGGGGCCACTTTTCATCGTGGTGCACAGGCCTTTCACTGTCGCGGCCTCTCTTGCTGCAGAACACAGGCTCCAGATGCACAGGCTCAGTAATTGTGGCTCACGGGCCCAGTTGCTCCACAGCATGTGGGGTCTTCCCAGACCAGGGCTCGAACCCATGTCCCCTGCATTGGCAGGCAGATTCTCAACCACTGCGCCACCAGGGAAGCCCCAACTGGTTTGTTTTTATATTGACCTTTTTTCTAGTTAATATTCTGACTGTGTCCATCTATTGTTTTCTTTAATCATTTGACAATCTCTCTCTCTCTTTCTCTCTCTCTCTCTTTTTTTTTTTTTTGCCACATGCAGCTTGCAAGATCTTAGTTCCCCAGCCAGGGATTGAATCCATGCCCCCTGCAGTGGAATCACAAAGCCCTAACCACTGGACCACTAGGGAGTTCCTTAGCAATCTTATTAACAATGCTTTGCATTTTTATCTAGTAAATTATTTTCAGGGGTTTTCTCTTGCTCTTTCAATTGAGACAAATTACTCTGCCTTTCTGTTTTGCTTATTCTCTGTCTCTATTAAATTAGATGCAGCAGTTATGTATGATGTCCTTATAACATCCCTGTACAGTCTGTGTTTGCTCGGTGGCTTTGGCAGTAAAGCTGGATTTGATGCAAACAAAAGGCACGTCTGTCCTCAGAGTATGCTGGCAGATATAAATTTGGGAGTAAGTGGGACTAGAGAAGAAGGTGCTAGGCAGCCAGGTGTGAGGCAGATCTTCACTTCTGCTCAGTGTCCAACATCACTCTATCAGGGTTGGGGTCATGTCCCAAGTTCTGTATCTGAAACCCTAACAGTTTAAGTGTGTGCTCTTTCACTTCTTAGTACCACATTCCCAGCCCCAGAGGGGAGCAGTGCTGGAGCAAGAGGGGCTGGTGTGGGCAGCTGGCAAACACAGGCTGTGCTTCTCTGGCCACCATCAGAGATCTGGACTGCATCTGATAGGCCATACGTAAAATAGCTAGTAATGACTGCCACCTCCCTGCTCAGTTGCTGCCTAGGGCTTAAGTCATCAGAGCCTCAGAGAGCTGAGCTTTTTCCTCAGTCATGGCCATCTAAGTTCCAGTATGGAGTATGTACTCAGTCCAAGATGAGGTGTATGCCAGGACATTTGTAGGAATTAATCAGCCAACACTTTTGTCTCAATTTGCCCTTTCAGAACTGCTTTAAGGAGAAGAAAGTGTTTGTGTGCTTCTCATGAGCAGAGTCCAGGCTTCCTGTAGTCCACCTGTTAGTCCCACCAGTCGTCCAACCAGCTAAGGGAGTTTGTTTTCCCAGGGCAGAGTCCCCAGTATATGGCTTGAACTGCTCACTCTCCAGGGAGTGTCTATGTCCTTTTAATCTCCATTTTCCTCTGAGTCCCTCTGAGGGGAACAGGTCCTGATGTGATGACTTCTCTTCCCCTCCTACTCAATTCCATGTGTATTTTTCTCACAATGTTGGCTATACAAGAGACTTTCTGCTAGTCACCAGTTAGCTTTTTTGAACTATTTTTGACGCATTCTTGGGGGAAGGTAAGTTCCAGTCTGCCTACTCCACCATTTTCATTCAAGTCTGCGCTCTTTTATTTTTGATGAATCTGGCTAAAGTTTTATCAAATTTATCTTTTTAAAGGACCACTCTTGAATTCATTCACCTTTTTTATTTTTTAGTGTTTATTTCATCACTTCTGTTCCAATCATTATCATTTTCTTCCTTCTCCTAACTTTGAGTATGTCTTGTTCTTCTTTTTCTAGTTCCACTAGGCATAATGGAAGATTGTTTATTTGACATTTCTTTTTGTTTCCTGAGGTAAGTTTATATTGCTGTAAACTTTCCTCTTAGAATTGCTTTTGCTGCTTTCCATAGATTTTTGGATCATTTTATTTTTGTTTTCATTTGTTTTATTATTTGAATTTCTCTTAGTTTTCTTCAGGGATGCATTGGTTGCTTAGCAGCATATTGTTGAGCTATGTGTTTGTTCTTTTTGCGTTTTTTTTTTTTCTTGTAATTGAATTCTAATCTCTTAGTGTTGTGGTCAGAAAGGATGCTTGAGGTAGAGGCCAAGATGGTGAATAGAAGGTCCCTAAGCTCACCTCTCATGAGCAAACCACATCACAACAATCTGCAGAACAATGATCATTGAAAAAGACTCAAACCTACCAGAAAGGATCTTCTACAGCTGAAGATATAAAGACAGAACCAAGATGGGTAGGAGGGCTGGATGTGTGATATAATCAAATCCCATACACTTTGGGTGCATGACCCACAAACTGGAGAATAATTATAGTACAGAGGTTCTTGGTAGGTTCATGGTCTTACCCGCCAGAGGAACAAGACTCAGCTGCATCCACCAGGGGAAGGTACAAACCCCTCCCAACAGGAAGCCTGCACAAGCCTCTAGACCAGTCTCACCCATCAGGGAAAAGACACAAGGATCAAGAAATCTATAGCCCTGAAGTCTGCAGACTCTTTCAGCAAATGCAGGCCAGAAACTACCCTGGGATCAGCTGGTTCCTGGCCCTTGAGTGATGAGAGAAGTGTGCATTGCTAGGACACATAGGATGTCTTCTATTCAAGGTCACTTATCCAAGGTAAATATAACCAACCTACCACATATATAAAAATACAAATAGCAATTTAGACAAAATGAGGTGACAGAGGAATAAGTTTCAGATGAAGGAACATGAAAGAGTTCATACAATGATTATAAAGATGATCAAAGTACTTGGGAGGAGAATGGATGCACAGAGAGAGAAATTAGAAGTTTTTAATGCAGAATTAGAAATTATAAAGAACAGAAAAACAGAATTAAGGAATACATAACTGAAATGAAAAATACACTAGAAAGAATCAATAGTAGACTGAATAAGGCAGAAGATTGGATTAGTGATCTGGAAGACAGAATGGTGGAAATCACTGCCACCAAACAGAAAATTTAAAAAAAAAAGAATAAAAAGAAATGGGGACAGTTTAAGTGACTTCTGGGACTACATCAAGGGTGCTAATATGTGCATCATAGGGGTCCCAGAAGAAAAAGAGAGAGAAAAGATGGCCTGAGAAAATATTGAAAGAGATAATAGTTGAAAATTTTCCTAATCTGGGGAAGAAAACTGTCACCCAAACTCAAAAGGTGCAGAGTTCTATACAGGATTATCCCACGGAGGAACACACCATGACACACTGTAATCAAAATGACAAAAATTAAATATAAAGAGAGCATACTAAAAGCAACAAGGGTAAAGCAACAAATAACATACAAAGGGACTCCCATAAGATTATCAGCTGATTTCTTGGCAGAAACTCTGCAGACCAGAAGAGAGTGGCATGATATAATTAAAGTGATGAACAAGAATAACCTACAACTTAGAATACTCTACTCAGCAAGGCTCTCATTCAGATGTGATGGACATATCAAAAGCCTTACAGACAAGCAAAAGCTTGTCTGTAATTCAGCACCAAACCACTTTACAACAAATGCAAAAGAAACTTTTTACATGGAAAAGAAAAGAACACAAACTAAAAAGAAGAAAATTATGAAATGGAAAATCTCACTGGTAAAGTCAAACATACAATAAAGATAGGAAATCATACACACACAAATCTAGTAGAGAGGTTAAAATTCAAAAGTAGTAAAATTATCTGTATCCACAATAAGCAGTTAAGAAATACACAAAACAATGAGATATAGAATATGATATCAAAACAGTAATAGTGAGGGAGGAGAGTACAAATGCTGAGCATCTAAAGTGAATTTGAAATTAAGAGATAAGCAACTTAAAACAAATATATACACACATATACATATACAGAGAGAGACGGTTACACAAAAACCTCAAAATAACAACAAAACAAAAATCTATAATAGATATATACACAAAAAATAAAAAGGAATCCAAACATAACACTAAAGATAGCCATCAAATCACAAGAGAAGAGAACAAAAGAAGAAAGGGGGAAATAAGACCTGCAAAAACAAATTCAAAACAACTAAAATGGGAGATTAACCAAGATGGCGGAGTAGAAGGACGTGCTCTCACTCCCTCTTGCGAGAGCACCAGAATCACCACTGGCTGCTGGACAATCATTGACAGGAAGACCCTGGACTTCACCAAGGAGGATACCCCGCGTCCAAGGACAGAGGAGAAGCCACAGTGAGACGGTAGGAGGGGCGCAATCAGAGTAAAATCAAATCCCATAACTGCTGGGTGGGTGACTCACAGACTGGCGAACACTTATACCACAGAATTCCACCCACTGGAGTGAAGGTTCTGAGCCCCACGTCAGGCTTCCCAACCTGGGGGTCCGGCAACGGGAGGAGGAATTCCTAGAGAATCAGACTTTGAAGCCTAGAGGGAATTGATTGCAGGACTTTGACAGGACTGGGGGAAACAGAGACCCCACTCTTGGAGGGCACACACAAAGTAATGTGTGCATCGGGACCCAGGGGAAGGAGCAGTGACCCTGGGGGAGACTGAACCGGACCTACCTGCTGGTGTTGGGGGGGTCTCCTGCAGAGGCGAGTGGTGGCTCTGTTTCACCGTGGGGATAAGGACACTGGCAGCAGAGGCTCTGGGAAGTTCTCCTTGGCGTGAGCCCTCCCAGAGTCTGCCATTGACCCCACCAAAGAGCACCGGTAGGCTCCAGTGTTGGGTTGCCTCAGGCAAAACAACCAACAGGGAGGGAACCCAGCCCCACCCATCAACAGTCAAGTGGATTAAGGTTTTACTGAGCTCTGACCGCCACAGCAACAGGGAGGGAACCCAGCCCCACCCATCAACAGTCAAGTGGATTAAGGTTTTACTGAGCTCTGACCGCCACAGCAACAGTCAGCTCTACCCACCACCAGAGCCTCCCATCAAGCCTCTTAGATAGCCTCAACCACCAGAGGGCAGACAACAGAAGCAAGAAAAACTACGATCCTGCAGCCTGTGGACCAAAAACCACAGTTACAGAAAGATAGAGAAGATGAAAAGGCAGAGGGCTATGCACCAGATGAAGGAACAAGAAAAAACCCCAGAAAAACAACTAAATGAAGTGGAGATAGGCAACCTTCCAGAAAAAGAATTCAGAATAATGATAGTGAAGATGATCCAGGACCTCGGAATAAGAATGGAGGCAAAGATTGAGAAGATGCAAGAAATGATTAACAAAGACCTAGAAGAATTAAAGAACAAACAAACAGAGATGACCAATACAATAACTGAAATGAAAACTACACTAGAAGGAATCAATAGCAGAATAACTGAGGCAGAAGAACGGATAAGTGACCTGGAAGACAGAATGGTGGAATTCACTGCTGCAGAACAGACTAAAGAAAAAAGAATGAAAAGAAATGAAGACAGCCTAAGAGACCTCTGGGACAACATTAAACGCAACAACATTCGCATTATAGGGGTCCCAGAAGGAGAAGAGAGAGAGAAAGGACCAGAGAAAATATTTGAAGAGATTATAGTCGAAAACTTCCCTAACATGGGAAAGGAAATAGCCACCCAAGTCCAGGAAGCGCAGAGAGTCCCATACAGAATAAACCCAAGGAGAAACACGCCGAGACACATAGTAATCAAAGTGGCAAAAATTAAAGACAAAGAAAAATTATTGAAAGCAGCAAGGGAAAAACGACAAATAACATACAAGGGAACTCCCATAAGGTTAACAGCTGATTTCTCAGCAGAAACTCTGCAAGCCAGAAGGGAGTGGCATGATATACTTAAAGTGATGAAACGGAAGAACCTACAACCAAGATTACTCTACCCGGCAAGGATCTCATTTAGATTTGATGGAGAAATCAAAAGCTTTGCAGACAAGCAAAAGCTAAGAGAATTCAGCACCACCAAACCAGCTCTACAACAAATGCTAAAGGAACTTCTCTAAGTGGGAAACACAAGAGAAGAAAAGGACCTACAAAGACAAACCCAAAACAATTAAGAAAATGGTCATAGGAACATACATATCGGTAATTACCTTAAACGTGAATGGATTAAATGCCCCAACCAAAAGACATAGACTGGCTGAATGGATACAAAAACAAGACCCATATATATGCTGTCTACAAGAGACCCACTTTAGACCTAGGGACACATACAGACTGAAAGTGAGGGGATGGACAAAGATATTCCATGCAAATGGAAATCAAAAGAAAGCTGGAGTAGCTATACTCATATCAGATAAAATAGACTTTAAAATAAAGAATGTTACAAGAGACAAGGAAGGACACTACATAATGATCCAGGGATCAATCCAAGAAGAAGATATAACAATTATAAATATATATGCACCCAACATAGGAGCACCTCAATACATAAGGCAACTGCTAACAGCTATAAAAGAGGAAATCGACAGTAACACAATAATAGTGGGGGACTTTAACACCTCACTTACACCAATGGACAGATCATCCAAAATGAAAATAAATAAGGAAACAGAAGCTTTAAATGACACAATAGACCAGATAGATTTAATTGATATATATAGGACATTCCATCCAAAAACAGCAGATTACACGTTCTTCTCAAGTGCGCACGGAACATTCTCCAGGATAGATCACATCTTGGGTCACAAATCAAGCCTCAGTAAATTTAAGAAAATTGAAATCATATCAAGCATCTTTTCTGACCACAACGCTATGAGATTAGAAATGAATTACAGGGAAAAAAACGTAAAAAGGACAAACACATGGAGGCTAAACAATACGTTACTAAATAACCAAGAGATCACTGAAGAAATCAAAGAGGAAATCAAAAATACCTAGAGACAAATGACAATGAAAACACGACGACCCAAAACCTATGGGATGCAGCAAAAGCGGTTCTAAGAGGGAAGTTTATAGCTATACAAGCCTACCTAAAGAAACAAGAAAAATCTCAAGTAAACAATCTAACCTTACACCTAAAGAAACTAGAGAAAGAAGAACAAACAAAACCCAAAGTTAGCAGAAGGAAAGAAATCATAAAGATCAGAGCAGAAATAAATGAAATAGAAACAAAGAAAACAATAGCAAAGATCAATAAAACTAAAAGTTGGTTCTTTGAGAAGATAAACAAAATTGATAAGCCATTAGCCAGACTCATCAAGAAAAAGAGGGAGAGGACTCAAATCAATAAAATCAGAAATGAAAAAGGAGAAGTTACAACAGACACCACAGAAATACAAAGCATCCTAAGAGACTACTACAAGCAACTTTATGCCAATAAAATGGACAACCTGGAAGAAATGGACAAATTCTTAGAAAGGTATAACCTTCCCAGACTGAATCAGGAAGAAACAGAAAATATGAACAGACCAATCACAAGTAATGAAATTGAAACTGTGATTAAAAATCTTCCAACAAACAAAAGTCCAGGACCAGATGGCTTCACAGGTGAATTCTATCAAACATTTAGAGAAGAGCTAACACCCATCCTTCTCAAACTCTTCCAAAAAATTGCAGAGGAAGGAACACTCCCAAACTCATTCTATGAGGCCACCATCACCCTGATACCAAAACCAGACAAAGACACTACAAAAAAAGAAAATTACAGACCAATATCACTGATGAATATAGATGCAAAAATCCTCAACAAAATACTAGCAAACAGAATCCAGCAACACATTAAAAGGATCATACACCACGATCAAGTGGGATTTATCCCAGGGATGCAAGGATTCTTCAATATACGCAAATCAATCAATGTGATACACCATATTAACAAATTGAAGAATAAAAACCATATGATCATCTCAATAGATGCAGAAAAAGCTTTTGACAAAATTCAACACCCATTTCTGATAAAAACTCTCCAGAAAGTGGGCATAGAGGGAACCTACCTCAACATAATAAAGGCCATATATGACAAACCCACAGCAAACATCATTCTCAATGGTGAAAAACTGAAAGCATTTCCTCTAAGATCAGGAACGAGACAAGGATGTCCACTCTCACCACTATTATTCAACATAGTTCTGGAAGTCCTAGCCACGGCAATCAGAGAAGAAAAAGAAATAAAAGGAATACAAATTGGAAAAGAAGAAGTAAAACTGTCACTGTTTGCGGATGACATGATACTATACATAGAGAATCCTAAAACTGCCACCAGAAAACTGCTAGAGCTGATTAATGAATATGGTAAAGTTGCAGGATACAAAATTAATGCACAGAAATCTCTTGCATTCCTATACACTAATGATGAAAAATCTGAAAGAGAAATTATGGAAACACTCCCATTTACCATTGCAACAAAAAGAATAAAATACCTAGGAATAAACCTACCTAGGGAGACGAAAGACCTGTATGCAGAAAACTATAAGACACTGATGAAAGAAATTAAAGATGATACCAACAGATGGAGAGATATACCATGTTCTTGGATTGGAAGAATCAACATTGTGAAAATGAGTATACTACCCAAAGCAATCTACAGATTCAATGCAATCCCTATCAAATTACCAATGGCATTTTTTACGGAGCTAGAACAAATCATCTTAAAATTTGTATGGAGGCACAAAAGACCCCGAATAGCCAAAGCAGTCTTGAGGCAAAAAAATGGAGCTGGAGGAATCAGACTCCCTGACTTCAGACTATACTACAAAGCTACAGTAATCAAGACAGTATGGTACTGGCACAAAAACAGAAACATAGATCAATGGAACAAGATAGAAAGCCCAGAGATTAACCCACGCACCTATGGTCAACTAATCTATGACAAAGGAGGCAAAGATATACAATGGAGAAAAGACAGTCTCTTCAATAAGTGGTGCTGGGAAAACTGGACAGCTACATGTAAAAGAATGAAATTAGAATACTCCCTAACACCATACACAAAAATAAACTCAAAATGGATTAGAGACCTAAATATAAGACTGGACACTATAAAACTCTTAGAGGAAAACATAGGAAGAACACTCTTTGACATAAATCACAGCAAGATCTTTTTTGATCCACCTCCTAGAGTAATGGAAATAAAAACAAAAATAAACAAATGGGACCTAATGAAACTTCAAAGCTTTTGCACAGCAAAGGAAACCATAAACAAGACGAAAAGACAACCCTCAGAATGGGAGAAAATATTTGCAAATGAATCAACGGACAAAGGATTAATCTCCAAAATATATAAACAGCTCATTCAGCTCAATATCAAAGAAACAAACACCCCAATCCAAAAATGGGCAGAAGACCTAAATAGACATTTCTCCAAAGAAGACATACAGATGGCCACGAAGCACATGAAAAGATGCTCAACATCACTAATTATTAGAGAAATGCAAATCAAAACTACAATGAGGTATCACCTCACTCCTGTTAGAATGGGCATCATCAGAAAATCTACAAACAACAAATGCTGGAGAGGGTGTGGAGAAAAGGGAACCCTCTTGCACTGTTGGTGGGAATGTAAATTGATACAGCCACTATGGAGAACAGTATGGAGGTTCCTTAAAAAACTAAAAATAGAATTACCATATGACCCAGCAATCCCACTACTGGGCATATACCCAGAGAAAACCGTAATTCAAAAAGACACATGCACCCGAATGTTCATTGCAGCACTATTTACAATAGCCAGGTCATGGAAGCAACCTAAATGCCCATCAACAGACGAATGGATAAAGAAGTTGTGGTACATATATACAATGGAATATTACTCAGCCATAAAAAGGAACGAAATTGAGTCATTTGTTGAGACATGGATGGATCTAGAGACTGTCATACAGAGTGAAGTAAGTCAGAAAGAGAAAAACAAATATCGTATATTAATGCATGTATGCGGAACCTAGAAAAATGGTACAGATGAGCCAGTTTGCAGGGCAGAAGTTGAGACACAAATGTAGAGAATGGTCATATGGACACCAAGGGGGGAAAACTGCGGTGAGGTGGGGATGGTGGTGTGCTGGATTGGGCAATTGGGATTGACATGTATACACTGATGTGTATGAAACTGATGCCTAATAAGAACCTGCAGTATAAAAAAACAAACAAAACAACTAATACTAAACTTTCATTGGGTTATTTGTATGGAAATATGTTAATATAAATGTTTCAGACATTACATGAAATTTCTAAAAATCTTATATTTGTATTTGTATGGAAATATGTATGGAAATATGTTAATATAAATGTTTCAGACATTACATGAAATTTCTAAAAATCTTATATTTGTATTTGTATGGAAATATGTATGGAAATATGTTAATATAAATGTTTCAGACATTACATGAAATTTCTAAAAATCTTATATTTGTATTTGTATGGAAATATGTATGGAAATATGTTAATATAAATGTTTCAGACATTACATGAAATTTCTAAAAATCTTATATGTTCTGGTATAATGTTATAAGTAATAATCCTAGTTATTACTTTAAAATGTATATCTCAGAAATAACTAATTTGCTTGTCAACTGCATTATTATGAACTTTCATAAAATCTTTAACCGTGAAAAAAAAAAAAAAAAAAAAAAAAACAACTAAAATGGCAATAGGAACATACATGTCAATAATTACCCTAAATGTAAACAGAATAAATGCTCCAACCAAAAAACACAGACTGATTGAATAAATACCAGAACAAGGCCTGTATATTTGCTGCCTACAAGAGACTCACATCAGATCTAGAGACACATAAAGACAGAAAGCAAGGGGGTGGGAAAATATATTTCATGCAAATGGAAATCAAAAGAAAGCTGGAGGTGTAATACTTGTATGAGACAAAATAGACTTTAAAATAATAAAGTTTGTTACAAGAGACAAAGAAGGACACTATATAATGATCAAAGGATCAATCCAAGAAGGAGCTGTAACAATGATAAATATATATGCACCAAACATAGAAGCACTTCAAGTTTATAAGGCAAATGTTAACACACATAAAAGGAGAAATTGACAGTAAGATAGTAATAGTGGGGGACTTTAACATCACACTTACAACAATGGACAGATCATCCAGACAGAAAATCAATTAGTAAACACAGGCCTTAAAACTTTATATCAGATGGATTTAACTGATATGTATAGAGCATTCCATCTGAAAGCAGTATACACATATGGAACATTATCCAGAATATATCACATGCTGGACTGAAAAGCAATCTTCAGTAAATTTAAGAAAATTGAAATTATGTCAAGCATCTTCTCCCATCAGAATGCTATGAGGCTAGAAATGAACTACAATAAAAAAACTGCAAACATGTAGAGCTTAAACAATATGCTACTAAACAACCAATGGATGACTGAAGAAATCAAAAAGGAAATGAGAAAAAAACCTAGAAATAAATGAAAATGAAAACATGGCAATCCAAACCTATGGGATGCAGCAAAAGCCATTCTAAGAGAGAAATATATAGTGATAAAAACTTACTTCAGGAAAAAGAAAAGTCTCAAATAAACAACCTAAACTTATGTCTAAATCAATTGGACAAAAAAGAACAAACGAAACTCAAAGTTAGTAGAAGGAAAGAAATCATAAAGATCAGAGCAGAAACAAATGAAATAGAGACTAAAAGAAGAAAAATAGAAAAGATCAATGAAACTAAATCTGATTCTTTGAAAAGATAAAAAAAATTGATAAACATTTAACGCAACTCATCAAGAAAAAAAGGGAGAGGACCCAAACCAATAAAATCAGCAATGAAAAAGAAGTTACAACTAACACCACAGAAATACAAAGGATTATAAGAGACAACTACAAGCAATTACATGCCAATAAAGTGGAACAACGTATAAGAAATGGACAAATTCTTAGAAAGGTACAACCTTCCAAAACTGAACCAGGAAGAAATAGAAAATATGAACAATTACCAGCACGAAATTGAATCAGTAATTTAAAAACTTCAAACAAGAAAAAGTCCAGGACCAGAGAGTTTCACAGGTGAATTCCAACAAACATTAGAGAAGAGTTAACATCTATCCTTCTGAAACAATTCTAAAAATGGCAGGGGAACACATCTGAACTCATTTTATAAGGCCACCATCACACTGATCCAAAACCAGAAAAAGGTATCACACACACACACACACACACACACACACACACACACACACACACAAATTATAGGCCAATATCACTGATAAACATAAATACAAAAATCCTTAACTAAATACTAGCAAACCAACTCCAGCAATACATTAAAAGGATCATACACCATGATCAAGTGGGATTCATTCCAGGGATGCAAGATTTTTTCAATATCCGTAAATCAATGTGATACTACACATTAACAAATTGAAGAATAAAAATGATATGGTCCTCTCAATAGATGTTAAAAAGCTTTCAATAAAATTCAACATCCATTTATGATTAAAGCTTTCCAGAAAGTGGGCAAAGAGTGAAACTGCCTCAACATAATAAAGGTCATATGTGACAAACAAATAGCTAACACCATACTCAACTGTGAACAGTTGAAAGCATTTCCTCTAAGATAAGGAACAAGACAAGATAGTCATTCTTACCACTTTTATTCAACATAGTTTTGGAAGTCCTAGCCATGGCAATCAGAGGAGAAAAAGAAATAAAAGGAATCCAAATTTGAAAAGAAGCAATACTGTTTACAGATACAGCAATACAGTTTGCAGATGCCATGATCCTATACATAGAAAATCCTAAGGACACTACCAGAAAACTACTAGAGCTCTTCAATGATTTTGGTAGGGTTCCTAGATAAAAATTTAACATACAGAAATCTGTTGCATTTCTATACACTAAAAAGGAAATGTAAAAAAAATAGAAATTAAGAAAACAATCCCATTTACGATTGCATCTAAAATAATAAAATACTTAATAATAAACCTACCTGATGAGGCAAAAAACCTGTAATCTGAAAACTGTAAGATGGAAGGGATACCATATTCTTGGATTGGAAGAATCAGTGATGTTAAAATGAGCATACTACCCAAGGCAATTTACAGATTTAATGTAATCCCTAGCAAATTATCAATGATATTTCTCACAGGACAAGAGCAAATATTTTAAAATTTTGTTTGGAAACACAAAAGATCCCAAATAGTCAAAGCAATCCTGAGAAAGAAAAACAAAGATGGAAGAATCAGGCTTCCTGACTTCAGACTGTACTACAAAGCTCTAGTCATCAAAATATCATGGTACTGGCACAAAAACAGACATAGATCAATGGAACAGGATAGAAAGCCCAGAAATAAACCCACACAATTTTGGTCAATCTATGACAAAGGAGTCAAGAATATACAATGGAGAAAAGACATTCTCTTCAACAACATTGCTGGAAAACTGGACAGTTGTATGTAAATGAATGAAATTTGAACATTCTCTAATACCATATACAAAAATAAACTCAAAAGGGATTAAAGACCTAAATGTAAGACTGGACATTATAAAACTCCTAGAGTAAAACATAGGCAGAACACTCTTTAATACAAATTGCAGCAATATTTTTTGAACCATCTTCTGGAGTAATGGAAATAAAAATAGAAATAAACACATGGGACCAAATTAAACTTAAAAGCTTTTACACAACAAAGGAAACCATAAATAAAATTAACAGAAACACTTGGGTCTGGAGAAAATATTTGTAAATGATGTTACTGACAATGGATTCATTTCCAAAATGTACAGTTTATACAGCTTAGTATCAAAAAAAACCAAAAACAACAACAACCCAATGAAAAAAATGGTCAGAAGGCCTAAATAGACATTTCTCCATAGAAAAAATACACATGGCCAAAAGGCACATGAAAAGATGCTCAACATCATTAATTATTAGAGAAATGCAAATCAAAACTATAATGAGGTACCACCTCATACCAGACAGAATGGCCATCATTAGAAAAATCTACAAATAATAAATGCTGGAGAGGATGTGGAGAAAAGGGAACCCTTCTACACTGTTGGCAAAATTGTAAATTGGTGTGCCTCTATGCAGAACAGTATGAATATTCCTTAAAAAACTAAAGATACAGTTCCCATATAATCCTGCAATCCCACCCCTGGGCATATGTCTGGAGAAAACTCTAATTTTAAAAGATATATGTACCCCAATGTTCATAGCAGCAGTATTTACAATAGCCAAGTCATGGATGCAATCTAAATGTCCATAGACAGATAATTGGATAAAGAAGATGTGACATATATATATATTTATATTTATATTTATATAATATATGTATTATTCAGCCATAATAAAGAATGAAACGAATGAAATAATGCCATAGGCAGCAACATGAATAACCCTAGAGATTGTCATATTAAGTGAAGTACATCAAAGACAAATATTATATAATATCACTTATATGTGGAATCTAAAAAAAAAATTGATACCAATGAACTTACCAAACAGTAATAGACTCTCAGACACAGAAAACAAAATTATGGTTACAAAAGGGGACAGCCTTTCAAAAAAAAAAAAAAGGGCGGGGTGGGAATAGCCAGGTGTGGGGAGAGACAAATTAGGTGTTTGGGATTAATATATATACACTACTATATATGAAATAGGTAAACAACAAGGACTATATACTATGTTGTCATAACCTAGAATGGAAAATATTCTGTAAAAGAATATATATGTATATGCATAACTGAATCACTTTGCTGTACTTAACACAACAGTTTAAATTAACTATGCTTCAATTTAAAAAATAAATGCAAATTCAAAAAGGAAAAAGAAATAAGGAAAAGATGCTTGATATAATTTCAGTGTTCTTAATTTTACTAAGACTTGTATTGTTGCCTAGCATGTGATCCCTTCTGCAAAAAGTTTCATTTTCATTTAAAAATAATGCGTTTTTGCTGTTTTTCTATGGAATGTTCCATATATATCAATTAAGTTCACTGATATAATGTGCTGTTTACTGTCAGTGTCTTCTAATTGATTTTCTGTCTGTTCTTTGATGTAGGATGGGTATTAAAGTTCTGTACTAATATTGTGATGCTGTTAATTTCTCCCTTTATGTCTGTTAACATTTGATATATATTTTTAAGTGTTCCTATTTTGGGTGCTTATTTATTTACAATTGTTATATATTCTTGACTTTATTCATAATCATTATGTAATGCTGTCCTTTGTCTTATTACAGTCTGCTTTAAAGTCTATTTTTATAAGTATTGCTACTGTTGCTGTCTTTTGATTTCCATTTGCATGAAATATCTTTTTCCATATCTTCCCTTTCAGTCTACATGTGTTTTTAAATCTGAATTCAGTCTCTTTACAGCTGCAAAATACTCTTATCCTTGTCAAAATATGTAACATAATCATGAGAATTATTCTTCCATCATATCCACAGGTCATGTCCACATCCAAGAGGACAGGATCACACAGGGCAAGTACACAAACACGATGGGAATTTTGGTGACCAAATTAGAATTCAGCCTGGTACATTCCACTTGCCCATTTCTGATCTTTATTTCACTGATCCTCCATTTACTATCTGTTAAACTAAAGTTTTCACAGATCAAATGAAAATTATTATATATATATATTAGTACAACACTTTTAGAAGAAACTCTGTCTTTCTTTTTAAGCTCTTGTGGTAAAGATAGAAAACAGTCTGGCTTATAGAATGAGAAACTTACAGACTTCATGAGACAAACTGGCATTTGGAAGGAGAATATTATGTCTTCTATACTGTTTTAAATAACAGCTTTCCAGAAAAGTTAGTGTCCACATTGTAGCATCTTTCACAGTCCTTTGTGAAAATCTATTTGGTGCCACTGCCATTAGCACAACTTCATAATAAGTGGAAGATACACCCATAAACAGAATGATGGTGTAAGCCTACAAATGAGACCTTTTCCTCCTGGTAGATATATTGATGCTTGGATTCCTTTCTGATTATTTTGAGGTATCTTTATTTATGATCATCAATGTGGAAAGTCTCATCCTGAGCTACTCAGAGAGGTCTTATTTTATGGCAGTTGAAATTTGCAAATCCAGCATCAGATAAGTCAGACAATGAAAAATGTACATATCCTCTATAGAAAATCTGTGAATGGAGAAAACCCACAATCTTCTAATCAATCTATAAAAGCTCTAAATATATGATGTTAACATTGACTGAAGTGAAGGGGAAATAAACAACTCTACAATGGTGGTAGTAAATTACAAACCCCTTTTCAACATGACATATTACAAGCAGACAAAAAAAGATGTAATGGACTGGAATAACACTATAGGCTAATTACACCTAATGTATGTGTGTTAAAGAATGTTCTCTAATTTTCCACCCAGTAACAGAAAAATATACATTTTTCTCAATTGTACAAGGAACATTCTCCAGGATGAATCATGTGGTAGACCACACACACACAAAATATCTTAATAACAACAAATAAATAGAGTAACCTAAATGAAAAGTATAGATTCCTAGAAACATACAACCTAGTGACACTGAATCATGAAGTCACAATCTGAATAAGTGTATAATTAGTAATCAAACACTTTCCATCAATGAAAAGCCAAGACCAGTGTCTTCAGAGTAAATTCTATCAAATAATTTAAAATAATTAATACTAATTATTCTCTAACTTTTGCAAAAAATATTGAGGATGCAGGAACACTTCCTAACTCATTTGAGCATTGCCAGAATGCCCTAATATCAAAGTCAAACAAAAACTCCAGAAGAAAAGAAAACAAAATACTAATAGCCCTGATGAATACTGATGCAGAGCTTCTGAAGAAAATACTAACAGTCCAAACTAAATTGCATATTAAAAGAATTATACATATGACCACCATTTTTTTAGTGCAAAGATGTCTCAATGTATAAAAATCAATGAAATATCTCATAATATCAGAATTAAGGAGAAAAATACACAATTATCTCAACTGATGCAGAAAAAGCATGTGACAAAATTCAATATTTTTTTCATGATGAAAAGATTTAAATGAGGCATTGAAGGACATACTGTAAAGTGTCAACATGTATAAAAAGGACATATATAAAAAATGCACAGCTAATGTCAGACTTAATTTGTGAAAGACTGAAAGGTTTTCCTATAATATCAAGAATAAGAATATGCCCATTCAAACGGTATTGGAAGTCTTAGCCAGAGCAAGTAGCCAAGAACATGAATAAAAGGAAGATAGATTCAAAAAAGGAGAGACAAAACTTTCTGCTTGTAGATGACATGATTTCATTTCTAAAAAATCCTAAAAAATTTACCAAAATAGACCCTATTAAAACTAATAGATTCAGCAAAGTTGAAGGACAAAAAAAAAATACACAAAAATCAATTTTATTTCTATATGCTAACAATATACAATTAAAAAATAAAAAAATAATTTATTTACAATATCATCAAAAATAATGAAATACTTAAGAATAAAGTTAGCCAAGCAAGTGAAAGACATATAATGAAAACTACAAATCTTTGCTGAAAGAAATTAAAGATATTAAAAAATGCAAAAACACCACATTTGTGAATTGAAAGACCTAGTATTGTTAGGAAACCAATAATTCACCAAGTGATTTACATATTCAATGCAATCTTAGTCAAAATCCCAAAGAAGTTTTTTGTAGAAATAGAAAGTTTACCCTAAAATTCATAAGCAACCTTAAGGAACCCAAAATTGCCAAAAAATCTTGAAAAAGAACAAAATTGGAGGATTCATGCATTCTGTTTTAATATTTACTACTAATCTCCAGTATTCAAATAAGACAGACATAGACCAATGGAAAAAAATAGAGAAACCAGGAGTAAACTCTCCAATATATGGCCAAATGATTTTTTACAATGGTGTCAAGATCATTCAATGGGGAAAAAAAAACAATTCTCTTAACAAATTGTATTGGGGAAACAATATCCACATGAAAAAAAAAAACAACACAAATTGGGCCCTTGGTCCCACAACAAAAATTATTTTTAAATAAATCAAAGACTTAAATATATGAAGTAAAACTGTCTCTTCAATGAAGACAAAAGGGAAAGCCTTTATGACTTTGGATTTGTCAGTGGTCTCTTGGATATGACATCAAAAGCTCAGGAAACAAAGGAAAAATAGATAAATTGAATTACATCAAAATTAATATTATTTTACATCAAGGTACACTATCAATAGAGTGAAAGACAAACTATGGTATGGCACCGAGTATTTGGAAATCATGTAGCTGACAAGGGATTAATAACCAGACTATATAATTAATGGCTACAACTCAAAAATGAAAACAAAATAAACACTCTAATTAAAAAAGAGCCAAAGAAGTTGAATAGATAGATGGTTCTCCAAAGAAGATATGTAAATGGTCAATAAGCACATGTAAAGATGCTCAGTAACAGTAATCATTTGGGAAATGCAGATTAGGATGACAAAGAGATACCACTTCATTCCCATTAGGTTGCTTGTTATCAAAAGAGAGAAAGAAAGAGACAAAGTGGGAGAGAGAGAGAAGAAGGAAGGAAGGAAGAGAGGGAATAAAAAGAAAGAAAAAAAATCCTAAGTGTTTGTGAGGATATGGAGATATTGGAACACTTGTGCCTAACTGGTGAGAATGTAGAATGGTGTAGCCACTTTTGAAAATGGTATGGCAGTTCCTAAAAAATTTAAATAGAAATATTATATGATCCAATCATTCCACTTCTGTGTATATGGCCTCAAAATTCAAACAGGGGTTTGAACAGTTATTTTGTACACTCATGTTGATAACAGCATTATTCATAACAGCCAAAAGAAGGAAGAAACCCAGTGTCCATCAATAGATGAATGAATAATTTAAATGTAGTATACACATACAATGAAATGTTTATTAAACTTTTAAAGGAAAATAAATTTTTAAAAATTCTATAACATTGATAAACTATGTGAAATAAGGCAGTCACAAAAGACAATGTATGAAACCAGTTATATCAGGTACATAGAGTAGTCAAAATCATGGACACAGAAAGTGGAAAATTTGTTGTCAAGGACTTGGAAAGGGTGGGGGAAAGTGAGGAGTTAGTGTTTTATGTGTGCAGGGTTTCAGTTTGGGAAGATGAAAAACCTCTGAGGATGAATGTTAGCAATAATTATAGAACAATGTGAATGTACTTAATGCCACAGAACTATGTACTTAAAAATAGGTGAAATGGTAAATTTATGTAATGCATGTTTACCACAATACATTATGTAATTTGAGACGTTTAAAAAAAAATTATGTATGAAATTCCCCATTTAAGAAAGTTTACTTTTATATTTAGCATTTACATATGGTGATCATATCTTGAGTAATTTATTTGCATCTGACAATGAGGAAAGAAAAACAGCAACTTTGTCTTGGCTGTTGAATTTCCAAAGTATTTATTTAACTTTTTAGCACAATTAGAATTATAAATCATTAACATATTAATATCTCTTAACTTTTATTTAAGATGCCCATGGAATGAATAATATAAAATAAATACCCTAGAAAACATGAAGAAATGATTTTTAAAAAAAATTTTTATCAATATCCACTTTTACACAGTTGTAAAGGAAAAATGCAGATATTTTCCTTCCTGTATGGGGAAAAGAAAACAGTTCATACTTACTATGGTTTTCTTTCCTGAATGTCTCCTGTATGCTAATTTTACTACTCATACAAATTGCTTCATTTCTGACAATTATGATCACCAAATGTGTGGTTTTACCCCACACCAAACAATTCTCTGTAACACTAACTGCGTGTCCTACAATTTAACTCAATTTTGACACTATTCAAAAATAAAATCAGATCTCACTGATTAAGACTTCAGTCTCACAAGACTGTCTCTCCATCCTCAATTCAGAGGACAGTTGCAAGCTTAGGTTATCACCAGTATTTCTGACCAGACAGCTGTAGATGAGACATTCTGATGACCCTTACTTGGGTTTGGTGAATTTGCTAGATCAGCTCATGGAACTGAGAGAATATTTACTTGCATCTATGACTTTATTAAAATATATTATAAAGGATGCAGATGAACAGTCAGATGAAGAGACACACAGGGCAAGGCCTAGGAAGAACCTTAGTGCAAAATCTTCCTATGGATTTGGAGTGTGTCACCCTCTGGTGTGGATGTGTTCACTTACCTGGAAGCTCTCCAAAGCCCACTAATTACCATCCTCCTCTTGTTCCAGATTATAATGGGGAAGATTTCAGCTTTTCACCAGAGAGTTTTATTTTAGCTGTGGGTTTATCATAGCTATTTCCAGCCCCTCTCCCCTCTCTGGAGGATGAGAAGTGAGGTGGAAATTCCAAATTTTTAATCATGGATTTGTCTTCTCAATACAATGAAAAAATGTTCCTAGTATTCTTCTCACTTTGGCAATTACAAGGGTTTTAGATGCTCTGTTCTGTGAACTGGAGACAGAAACAAATATATATATATATTTAATATTACATTACATAAACACAAATTTAACATAACATTTAAATATATTAAGTAATTCACAATAGTTAATGACTTATTAGTAAAATAATATTTGTAGAGAGAAAAACATTATATAATTTTACATATTAGAATCAAGGTGGGAAAAAACTGGTAGTAAATGAATATAGATAGTGTATACCTGATTTACATAAGGAAAATAAAATTTTGTTGAATTTGCCATCTGATTATATAAAGATACATATGAGTAAATAATAACATTGTAGTAGATTCTTGGACTCTTTCAAAACAGAATTGACAAGACCAGATAGTCTTGTTCTCCCTTTTGTTTTATTAAAGGTAAATATTCATATCTTAAAATTAACTGCTGCAGGATGCAAAGATAATTGTCTTCTTCATTTGTAGTTTTTCCTTTATTGGTGTCAGCCTCTGAAATATATTTGCACATTTGCAATGATTAATAATGCAAAATGGAGGTAGGATCAAGATGGAAGAGTAGGAAAATCCTGAGCTCGCCTCATCCCAGAAACACATTAACTACAACTACATATAAAACTACTGTCTCTGACAATGCAGTGAAGACTAGAAGAATGGCTCTTCTACAACCAAGGATATAAAGAGAGAGCCACATGAAGGCTGGTAAGAGGGAAAGAGAAGTGATCTAGTCAGGACCCCTGGCAGGCCACAAAGAAGAGAACAGGGTTATCAAAGATTCAGGTGACCATTCCTAAGGAATGAGGACTGTGAGCCCCAATTTGGGCACCAAAAACCTGGGCTCCAGTACTTGGAAGATGAGCACAGTGGGATTTGCCAGAAGGGTACAGAAACTGAGACTCAACATTAAAAGACTGCATGCACAGACTTGCTCACTCTCAGTTACAGTACAGAGGCAGCATATTGACAAGTGTCTGGTGCTCTAGCCTGCCAGCCATTAGGACCCCAGCAGTTTCCCTAGCTCATACTAGGCTCTGAATCTATCCCCTCTGGCTCTGACCCCATCCCACCCCCATTAAGCTAGTGACAACCATTGCTCCATGGGAGAAGTCACAGCTCAGTCTGCATTCAGGGTCTAGCTCTTCCAACTCCCCCACCAAGGTAAGCCACCAGTGCCCCAGGGAGAAGTCAAGGTTCAGGTTTGCTTCAGATTCAGCTCTTCTACCAAAGCTGCGGGGCACATGCAGGTATCATAAAGATGCTCCCACACAATGATACACCTTCAAGATTAGAATATGCAACTAATTTGATAAAGACAAATAGAGAAAGTTAAAGAAAAAGTAGAATACAGAAAAAATGTTTCCAAAAAAAGAAAAAGATAATCTCTCTCCCTCCCAAAAACTAATAAAATGGAAATAAGCAATTTACCTGATAAAGTGTTTAGAGCAATGGTCATAAAAATGTTCACTAAACTCAGGAAAAGAATCTACTAACAAAGTGAGAACTTCAAAAAAGAACTAGAAAACATAAAGAACAAATCAGAGCTGAAGAATATTATAACTAAAATGAAAAATTCACTAGGAGGATTAATAGCAGATTGGGTGATACTGAAGAATGCATAAACAATCTGTCAGACAGAGTAGTAGAAATTAACTAATCAGAACAACAAATAGAAAAAACGAAAAAGGATAGTTTAAGAGACCTCTGGAAAATATCAAGCTTACTAATATATGCATTATAAGGGTTCCCAGAAAGAGGAAGAGCAGAAATTATATTCAAAGAATTAATGACTGTAAAATTCCCTAACCCAAAGAAGGTAACAGATGTCAAGGTCTACGTAGCCCAGAGAGTCCCAAACAAGATGAGCCTCAAGAGATCCACACCAAGACATATCATAATTAAAAATGGCAAATCTTAGAAATAAGGACACAACTTTAAAGTCAGCAAGAGAAAAAAAATAAGGGTAATATACAAGGGGACCCTCAGAAGGCAATCAGCAGACTTTTAACAAAAATTTTGCAGGCCAATAGGGAGTGGCATGGTATAGTTAAAGAGCTGAAAGGAAAAAAACCTAAAACCAAGGATAGTCAGCAAGATTATTATTCAGAATTAAAGGGGAGATAAAGACATTCCCAGAAATTAAAAAACTCAAATGGTATATCATTACTAAACTAGCCTTACAAAAGTAAGGCTAGTTAAAGGGTCTTCTTTAAATGAAAAAGAAAAAGATACAGCAAGAAATAAAAACAGATATAAAAAATCTCACTGGTAAAGGTAAATATATAGTAAAGGCAAAGGATAAAGGATCAGTCTCTTTAAAAAGCTACTATAGTGCTTCCCTGGTGGTGCAATGGTTGAGAATCTGCCTGCCAATGCAGGGGACACGGGTTCAAGCCCTGGTCTGGGAAGATCCCACATGCCGCGGAGCAACTAGGCCCATGAGCCACAACTACTGAGTCTGCGCATCTGGAGCCTGTGTTCCACAACAAGAGAGGCCGCGATAGTGAGAGGCCTGTGCACTGCAATGAAGAGTGGCCCCCGCTTGCCACAACTAGAGAAAGCTCTCGCACAGAAACAAAGACCCTACAGAGCCATAAATAAATAAAAATAAAGTAAAAAAAAATTATTAAAAAAAAAAAAGTTAATACAAAGGTTAAGATAAAAATTGTGAAATCTACTGTAACTACAATAAATGGTTAAAGGATCAGAAAAAGATGTAAATATGACATCAAAAATATAAAACATGGTGGGGGGAGTAAAAAATGCTGCCCAAGTCATATATATATATATATATGAACTTGGAAACCACAAATCAAAAATCTACAATACATAGATAAAAAATAAAGAGAAAAGAGCCTAAACATAACACTAAAAGAATATCATCAGATCACAAGGGAGGAGGCTAAAAGAGAAGAAAAGGTTAGAATAGAAGTACAAAAACAACCAGAAAACAAGTAACAAAATGGCAATAAGTACATACCTATCAATAATCACTTTAAATGTAAAGGGACTAAATACTCTAATCAAAAGACATAGAGTGACTTATTATTTTTTAAAGGCACGTCAATATGCAGCTCACAAGAGACTCACTTCAGAGTGAAAGACACACACAGACTGAAAATGAGAGGATGGGAAAAGGTATTCCATGCAAATGGAAATGAAAAAAAAGCTGGGGTAACAATACTTATAACCAACAAAATAGACTTTAAAACAAACTATTAAAAAAGATAATAATGGGCTTTATAAAATGATAAAGGAGTCTACCAAAGAAAGAGATATAACATTTATAAACATATATGCAACTAAGATAGGAACATCTATATATAAAGTAAACATTAACAGACATAAAGGGGGAAACTGATAGTATTAATACAATAATAATAGCCCAATTAATACTGCATTTACATTAATGAATAGATCCTCTAGACAAAAATTCAACACGAAAACAGGGCAATAATGACACTTTAGGTGATGAACTTAATAGACATCTATAGAACATTCGATCCAAAAACAACAGAGTACACATTTTTTCAAGTGCAGATGGAACTTTCTCTTGGATAGATCACATGCTAGGCTACAAAAGAAGTCTCAACAAATTTAAGAAGATTGAAATCATATCAAGTATCTTTTCCAACCACAGGTAAGAAACTAGCAATCAATTACAGAATGAAAACTGGAAAAAAACACAAATATGTGGAGAGCAAACAACACGTTGATGGGTGAACAAATAAGTCAAAGAGGAAATAAAAATACCTTGATACAAATGAAAATAAAAATACAACACTTCCAAAAAAAAATACAACACTTCAAAATGCATGGGACACAGCAAAAACAGTTCTTAGAGAGAATTTAATAACAATACCGGCTACATTAAGAAACAAGAAAAGTCTCAAATAAATGAACTAAATTTCCACCTAATTGTATTAGAAAAAGAAGAACAAAGGAAACTCCAAGTCAGCAGAATGTTGGAAATAAAGATGAGAGTTAAAGTAAATAACAGAGACAAAAAATATCAATGAAACTAAGAGCTGTTCTTTTTTGAAAAGATAAATTGATCAACCTTTAATCAGACTCATCAAGAAAAAATTAAAGAGAGCCAAAATAAAAAAAATTAGAAATGAAAGAGGAAATGTTACCACCAATTTCCTAGAAATACATTCATGAGAGAATACTAATACAGTTATACATCAACAAATTAGACAATCTAAGGGAAATTATTAAATTCCTAGAAACCTACAATCATTCAAACTGAATAAGAAATAAATAGAAAATCTTAGCAGATTGATTACTAATAATGAAATTGGTGAATTCTACCAAACACATAAAGAAGAGTAAATACCTATCCATCTCAGACAACTCCAGAAAAAATTGAAGGGAAGGGAAATTTCCAAACTCATTCCTTGAGGCGAGTATTATCCAGATACCAAAACCACAGAAAAATGTCACACACACTAAAAGAAAATTATAGGCCATTATCTCTGATTAACTGGATGCAAAATTCTAGTGGTTATCTGAGGGGAAAGGAGTTGGGGGGAGGGATAAAATATGTGAAGGGGATTAAGAGGTACCAACTACCAGTTATAAAACATATGTAACAAGGATATAACTTGCAGCATAGGAAATGTGGTTAATACTTTAAAATAAATTCTATATTATGCACAGTCTATAAAAATATCAAATCCCTACATTGTACCCTTGAAACAAATATAATATTGTTAGTCAACTACACTTAAATTTTAAAAAAATTTAAATAAGTTTCATTAAATTCACACTAATATGATATTTGACTTTTACAGAGATGTTCTACTCTGTGTTATTTAGGACATACTCTTTTGGAATAATTTATTTATAACAATTTAATGTAGAATTTCAGTATATGAGAATAAAGTCATTGTGATGTACTTGTAGAAATCAGAGATAGAACTTAAATATTTACAAGAATATTTTCAGTTGTATTCTAATATGTAAAACTAGGCATTATCTTTCTCAGAAATAATATTTCATTAATTTGTTAATAACTAACCATACACCTAAGGGATATGAATGTAAAATTTTTTAGAAAAAATATTATACCAGCTTTTTGTAGTCTCTATTTAGGAATAAAATAATTTTAAATTATTAAATACATTTATAAATTATTTAAACCAAATCAATCATTTATCCAAGTCTGAGCTTAATTTTTTGATAAAGTAACCTGGGATTTTAGTTGGTTAGAGACTAATAGTCTGTGTTTTATGTTTCCCAAACCATACAGTTTCTATCACTTTATTATTTTCATATGAAACTATTACATCAATTTCTCCTGTGATAAAATATCTATCACAAATAAAATTCAAAGATGGGCAACACAGGTTCTATTTCTTCCTCTGTCAGAGGAAATTTTTTCTGTCTTCCTTTTCAAATCTCATGTAATCCTGCTTCCTCAGTTTAGGACAACCTCAAATAGTACACTCTCACCTTCCTCTAGAGTTTAAACTTCTCTGTATAATAATAAATGCATAGTAAAACACTTCGTTGAGCAAATCACTCCTGAAAGTCATCTCTTTTATCATTTACAGCTAAACTTCTTGTCTAAACACTCTTAAATCCTCTGCTAGCTGGCTCCCTCCCCTTTACCTTCCTTAGTTTTCTTGTTCACGGTTTCAGACCTCATTGACATAATTAGAAGGGTGAGTGTTTAAGATCTGCAGTCTTGATACTTCCAGAAGATGGCGGAAGGGTAAGACGCGGAGATCACCTTCCTTCCCACAGATACATTAGAAATACATCTACACGTGGAACTGCTCCTACAGAATACCCACTGAACGCTGGCAGAAAAAGTCAGACCTCCCAAAATGCAAGACACTCCCCACGTACTTCGGTAGGGCAAAAGAAAAAAGAAACAACAGAGACAAAAGAATAGGGATGGGACCTGCACCAGTGGGAGGGAGCCGTGAAGGAGGAAATGTGTCCACACACTAGGAAGCCCCTTCGCGGGCAGAGACTGTGGGTGGCGGAGGGGGGGAAGCTTTGGAGCCATGGAGGAGAGTGCAGCCACAGGGGTGTGGAGGGCAAAGCGGAGAGATTCCCTCACAGAGGATTGGCACCGAGCAGCACTCACCAGCCCGAGAGGCTTGTCTGCTCCCCCACCGGGGTGGGCGGGGCTGGGAGCTGAGGCTTGGGCTTCGGTTGGATTACAGGGAGAGGACTGGGGTTGGCAGCGTGAACACAGCCTGAAGGGGTTAGCGCACCACAGCTGGCAGGAAGGGAGACCGGGCAAAAGTCTGCAGCTGCCGAAGAGGCAAGAGACTTTTTCTTGCCTCTTTGTTTCCTGGTGCGCAAGGAGAGGGGATTCAGAGCGCCGCCTAAACGAGCTCCAGAGATGGGCGTGAGCCGCGGCTATCAGCGTGGATCCCACAACAACAGGGGAGCAGAGGAAAAAATGGAGAGATTCCCGCACAGAGGCTCGGTGCCGAGCAACACTCAGCAGCCTGAGAGGCTAGTCTGCTCCCCCGCCAGGGTGGGCGGGGGCTGGGAGCCGAGGCTCGGGCTTCGGTCAGATTGAAGGGAGAGGACTGGGGTTGGCAGCGTGAACACAGCCTGAAGGGGTTAGCGCACCACAGCTGGCTGGGAGGGAGACCATGCAAAAGTCTGCAGCTGCCGAAGAGGCAAGAGACTTTTTCTTGCCTCTTTGCTTCGTGGCGCGCAATGAGAGGGGATTCAGAGTGCCGCCTAAACGAACTCCAGAGACGGGCGCGAGTTGCGGCGATCAGCGCGGGCCCCAGAGATGGGCATGAGACGCTAAGGCTGCTGCTGCCGCCACCAAAAAGCCTGTGTGAGAGCACAGGTCACCCTCCACACTGCCCCTCCTGGGAGACGGTGCAGCCCGCCACTGCCAGGCTCCCGTGATCCGGGGACAACTTTCCCGGGAGAATGCATGGCGTGCCTCAGGCTGGTGCAACGTCACACAGGCCTCTGCCTCCGCAGGCTCACCCCGCCTCCTCCGTACCCCTCCCTCCCCCCGGCCGGAGTGAGCCAGAGCACCCGAAGCAGCTGCTCCTTTCAACCCGTTCTGTCTGGGCGGGGAACAGACGCCCTCAGAAGATCTACATGCAGAGGTGGGTCCAAATCCAAAGCTGAACCCCAGGAGCTGTGAGAACAAAGAAGAGAAAGGGAAATCTCTCCCAGCAGACTCAGAAGCAGGGGATTAAAACTCCACAAACAACTAGATGGGCCTGCATCTGTTGAATACCTGAATAGACAACGAATCATCCCAAATTCAAGAGGTGGACTTGGGAGCAGAATATATTAATTTTTCGCCTTTTCCTTTTTCTGTGAGTGTATATGTATATGCTTCTGGGGGAGATTTTGTCTGTATAGCTTTGCTTTATGATAGCTTTATTTTACTTCACTATATTATAGCCTCTTTCTTTCTTCCTTTCTATTTTTTCCCCCTTTTACTCTGAGCCTTGTGGATGAAAGGCTCTTGGTTCTCCAGCCGGGCATCAGGGCTGGGCCTCTGAGGTGGGAGAGCCAACTTCAGGACACTGGTCCACAAGAGACCTCCCCACTCCACGTAATACCAAACAGTGAAAATCTCTCAGAGATCTCCATCTCAACATCAAGACCCAGCTTCACTCTACGACCAGCAAGCTTCAGTGCTGGACACCCTATGCCAAACAACTAGCAAGACAGGAACACAGCCCCATCCATTAGCAGAGAGGCTGCCTCAAATCATAATAAGGCCACAGACACCCCAAAATACACCACCAGACATGGACGTGCCCACCAGAAAGGCAAGATCCAGCCTCATCCACCAGAACACAGGCACTAGTTCCCTCCACCAGGAAGCCTACACAACCCACTGAACCAAACTTAGCCACTGGGGACAGATACCAAAAACAACGGGAACTACAAACCTGCAACCTGTGAAAAGGAGACCCCAAACACAGTAAGATAAGCAAAATGAGATGAAAGAAAAACACACAGCAGATGAAGGAGCAGGGTCAAAACACACCAGACCTAACAAATGAAGAGGAAATAGGTAGTCTACCTGAAAAATAATTCAGAATAATGATAGTAAACATGATCCAAAACCTTGGAAATAGAATAGACAAAATGCAAGAAACATTTAACAAGGACGTAGAAGAACTAAAGAGGAACCAAGCAATGATGAAAAACACAATAAATGAAACTAAAAATACTCTGGATGGGATCAATAGCAGAATAACTGAG